>NC_088352.1:6836111-7138333 GCF_036884655.1 Musa acuminata AAA Group | reverse complement strand
AACCAATCGGAAGGAACGGCGTGAATCCAGTTGTCCTCTGCAGAAGGAACTCTGTCTTGATGACAGCAATGGCGAATTCAGAGAAAGATTACTGACAAGCGTATTTCTGCTTTCGTTCAAGTACAAGTAGAAGCCTGGAAGAAAGCACTTTACGACATAAAGGGAATTGCAGCTATATGAGATCAGTACCTTACAGAAGGATAACTGGGAAGTTGATAGGAGTTCAGATGAGGAGGTGAATGGTCTGACTGCTGCTGCAGCCTTTGCTACTGAGCCAAAGCCTTGAGGATGGGCATAGAGCATCCCCATCTAAATCTTCTAATTACTACTTCTTCCACTTCCACTTCCTCTTCCTCCTCCTCTTCCTCCTCTTCTGATCACTGTTTGGGAGTACCCATGGCAGACGGTTTGGAGAGGGTGAGGTGGGGTTTCTCAGAACTCTCCGGTAGATCTCAAAATCTAGCTTGCTTTTGTGGATAGAATGCCTCTTCTGACCGGGGGACTGGATATGGCCACGTAAACCTGCTCACGGTTGTACCAACATGCATGTTTCCTTTTCTTGCTGGATTCCCACCATCCTTTTATACACTTCGTTGTCAAACAATAATTTTGATTTATTTTTATTTTATATTTAAAATATATAAAAATAAAAAAAAAATTATATTGAATATATTTTTTTATAAAATTTATATATATGAAAAATTAAATAAGTGCATGACATTAAATAAATTAAAAATTTTAAGTTAGTTTTTGAGAACTAAATGTTGATTAGAAATCAATCAAAATCTTTTTCCGACTGTAATCTCTGTTAAATATTAACTCATCTAATTATATGAGTATCGAATATTATAAAATTATATTTATAATATTCTAAATAAATACCTTTTTGATGGTTAAGTTAATCTCAAGGGTTTAAATAATTCAAAATAAATTCTCAAGTTATATAGTTATGTAGTGAACTTCTAAAGTTGTTACTCTCGCGATTGATATAGGAGCAATTGTGTATTGCTTTCAAGATTAATTATGATCGTGATATTATAGTTCACTGAATTCAGAACATAATAATAATACGATCCATTTGACTATAAGTCATCGTGATATCATCTTCAATAATGTTGGCTACATATTGGTTATATATACCCATGATATCATATATGTGTTGAATAGGTAGCTCTAAGATATATTGTATGGTATTAAGGCATCGGTCACGTAATGTTAAAGTATCTGCTAGTCTCTGTTCTCACATAAAGTGTAAAAAAGAGAATTAATTTGAGAAAATTATAGATAAAATCCCACCTCTCAATCTCTCCTCTTTTCTTTGTATCATTTATCAGAAAAATGTACAAAATTTCTTCTAAGATTGTAGCTAGTTTGTGCATTGATAGGTAAAGGACAATGCATTGATGATGCATGAATGAATGTTGCAACCAGATCATAAAATCCATTGTTGATATTATAGTGCAGAAATGGAGCCCATCATTTTAGGATAATTAGATTTCGGTGAAGGTTTAACATATAATAGACTGAAGCAACAGTAAACTAAGCCATTACAGACTAACACAGCACCTTAAATTATGATCTAAAAGCATGACAGATATGAAGATTTCCCATGCAAAACTAGCAAACATTTCACATCCAAATGCTCTAATTGTGTACTGGTGGATGGCGGCGCGGCCTGTTATGGGAGTCCCTGTTCAGCATCTTGAAGATTTCAGTAGTGGCCTCTCGGAGGTTTTGTTTCCGAGTGCTCTGAAATGAATCATGTGGCCAAGTGGGAGCAGAAAGCTTTGATCCTGCTGAAGAACCCAAGCTTGCATGGCCAGATGAGGCCTCGAATGCTTTGGGTTTGCCCTGTGAATCACTTGCTTCATTTTTGCAGTTGGGGGTGACATCGATGCTGGTTTCCTGAGACATACAGAAGGCAACAAGCTATGAGCTTCTTATGAGAACAATGAAACGACAAACCCAATGGTTTGTGTTGGTGAGACATTGAAATTTCTGCAAACTAATCACCAATCTGAACAGGTTCAGCAAGGCATGAACATGTACCTCTGTGATTGATGATTCGAGTGATTCACTCGAGGAGGTCTTTGCATTCCCTGCACAGAGAAAAAACAAGTGTTCAAGTGGAATAATGTCTACTTTTCCGCAAGGTCAATCATGCTGGCTGTCTCAGATTGAAACCTATGTTTTGAATCACGCAGAACATGTAGAGTAATCTCATATGGAATTTGTAGATCCATTAAACATCAGACATGCAGCATACAAACTGTGTCTCCCTCTTATCACTTAACAGCTATAGATGATAGAGATTTAAATGGCTTAAAAGCCTTTGCCTCAGTTGTTCTTTGGAGGGTGTTTCCTTGGTGCACTGTAATCAGAACTGAAAGGCACAAGACCAGCATAGTGAACCCTAACAGGGCGAGATCGATGTTTCAAGCCACACCCTGATCTCATGATCCCATCTCCTCCATTCCCACATTGACTAACGAGGTGATCTACACCTGTGTTTGCTGTGCTTCTTGCTGCCTTCACCTCCTCCACCACCATCATTCTTCCTCTGAGCCATTTCTTTCTACTGGTACCAACAATAGTTGTGGTTTCGCCACCAAGTTCCTGGTAACATTGTCAACTCTTAAAGCAGCTCCATAAAGAAAAAGAATGCTCGTTACAAGGTGCAAATGGTGTCTACCTCATAACTCTTGCCATAAGCTGCAATATCTGCAATGGAGGAATTGAGTGTCGAAAGATGAGCGCTACTACAGGCATATATATATATATATATATATATATATATGTCTAAACCACAGAGAGGATAAGTATCAACCTCTTCGAGCAAGGGCAGCATAGTCCTCCAAAGCAATCAGAGACAGCAAAAGCACAATGGCAGCTCTTGTAGACCTCAAGTGCACCATGACTTTTTCCAGACCAGAATATCTGTCATGCAAACAGAAAGGGAGGAGAAAACAATTCACAGGTTAGGCTTTATAAGTAAGGATTATACTTAACTGATAGGTCAAAGATAGGGTTCCAACATGTCCATTGCAGTCACTTGTGAGATGGCCTCTTGCTTTTATTCATCTCGTTTACTGGTGTACTTGGAAGGACTCAAAGCTTGTTCTTGTGATCAGAGAAGAAAAGACAGAGGTGCTCGAATCTTTAGAGTCGAGTAGGGTGGAAGACACAGGTGTTTGGTGTCTGTCTGCCGCCATGCATGCATCGACGCAGGTAATCAAGCTTTGGCAGCAGTGGTTTTGCCAACCAAACAAACCCAAGGATCTTGGTGTACTAATTTATGCCATGATAAGATCCTGGTCCCAAAATGAGCACCAATCCAGATCATGGTCCAACGCTTTCCTTTTTCCTAAAGCTTTTGCTGCTGATCTCCTTCGAGTGTGACTGGAGGTGTTGAGATTCTTTCGACAGTAGTGGAAGACAGTCTTAAGCTTCTGCACCAAGGTTTGAGAGGGAAGAAGACAGAGGCATGGATATTTCTTATTACGATTTATAAGCATCAAATCTTGAAAGAATTCTTGAGATTAGAGATATGTATGCTCTCCACATCCAGTTAGGGATCATCTTAAATATGTGAAACAAGTTCCCTAAATATGTTACAGTGTCAGTGAGGAGTGGGAGTTTTCTGTGCTGGTCGCAGCCCATAGGATTAATGAAGTTTAGAATGCATCTAAGCAGATCTACAGGAAGTTTTCTTGGAGTGAGTTGTAGACTGAAAGGCCATTTGGGAGTCACCAGTCTCATGCTACCTTCGATGAAGTTGTTGTTCTTGATTTCATCACTCCACGGCAAAGGTCTGTTGACCAAACTATGTGATCCTCATGTATGTGTGCCATGGATGCATGCATGGACACTGCTGTGTCCCTTCTGCTCGGAGAAGAAGTTTGAAGGTGCAGAAAGTGGGCAAGTGACTGCAGCACCCACGATGGCAAGATCAGAAATCGATCACAGGGTTCGTGGGTTCACCATCAGACAGGCTGCTACGAAGAAAGAGGGGGGAGATGGAGGTGGCCTGAAACACGAGGTCGCGCCACCCATCGAACTCGACCTTCTTTATCGGGGGCGGTCATCGATGGTGGGTGAGAGAAGTCTCAGTGGAGGGCATGTGGCGGTACGTTCTACCAAGGAAGAGGGACCGCCATTGTTTCTTGGTGCAGGAGCTGCAGCACGGTTCTCCACAGCGGTCCGTACAAGTCCTGATGCGACTTGGGAGGAAATAGATCGGGGACTGGAGCATGCTTGGGCTGCACTTTCTTTCACCTCTAGCTTCCATGGTGATGTGCTTGCTCGTTTCTTGTTCCTTGTTTGAACCATCATATCTCACTGCCCACAGAACTCTGAAACAGAACAGGCTACCGAAAGCAGTGACTTCTACCGCTGGAGGGGTTGGGAATGATGATAATGTGATGAGGTCTAAGATTTTATATGCATGATTATGTTTCGATCACTGCATAGATGAGCACAAAGCTGAGGACCCAAAATAATGCACAAGGATGAACACAAACAATATTTGTCAATCAAGACTCAGCCAAACCCAAATTACAAAACAAATACTTAAATTTGCAAATCCAAGTCTCAAGTAGGCATATCATGAAGAGATGCAGATTGTAGTTTCTTTATATCATGAAGTAATGCAGATTGCAGTTTGTTTTCCAACAAAGAAACATATTTATCAAGCATCGATATTCGATACAACAGCCTCAAACTCAGTAACCTGCTGGTCTATCTTCTCAATTTGCTGGGCGTACTCAAGAGTCTTAAACCGGATGCAACATCTCCGTAGCCATCGTATTCCTCAGCTACTCTCTGGTTCATTGTCTCCAGAAGCAAGAGTTGATTATTTGTACCCTGAAACAGGAAAATCCCCATCACAATGAGAGAAGAACAAAAGAGAAAAACTCAGATGGCAAGCATTAAGCAGAAATAGGGCACTGGGATGGCTTCGGCTTGCATCACTTAGCACATAGATCTACGTAAGCATATAATTCTAATACTATCAGTAAAGTAATTAGATATATGTTGATTAATTACACTGAAATAATCATCATAGTACAACAACAGCAAACAATTACATCCTAACTATTTAGGATCAGTTATTGAGATTTGTGTAAAGTTAAGAACATTCAAAGTATTCTTGTTTAAACTTTTTCAGGTCTCCATCTATCTTTCCTCGCATTGCTAATCTTAAGAAACTCATTTTGTCTACCTACAAAAGCTATATATTTTCTTTGAACATGCTCATACAATTTTAGTTGATTCCTTTCTGTATTATCCTATATTGAAGCTACACATAATTGTTCATAAGGGAACATGATTTATAAATGAAATCAAATTCATCATGAGTCAGGTGTGCAAGTTTTTTCCTTTTTTCGGTGGATAAAAGAAATGCACAAATTCAAGATGTCTAGCATGTCATCTCACTTTGCAAATGCATGCCTCTTAGGGTGCATCATTAACAAAATGCTGCTATGTGTACTACACGAACATGAGAATAGCACTTATGCAAACTGTAATGAAAAGTATAATAACATTTACTTTCTTTCAAAAGTCTGCTGCATGTTTCTTATATATCATAATACAGTAAGCATCTTACAGGCACTTCCTATGTATGTATACCCTAATGAAATATAGCTGGAAAAGAACCTATTTCTCCAGCACCAAACAATTATCTATCAGGATATTCTTCAAGAATTTCCCATTCTAAGCCTGCTGGTTAAGGAATCAGTCCGGAACAGATGTGTAACCAAAAAAGATGAAATATTTCTCCATACTTGGCATTCCAATATCGTTAATGTTAGAACCATATTTCAAGTACATACATGAGCAGTACCTTCTTGGTCAATTCTGCATTGCTGTGAAAAGATAGGGGTTTTTCCCTCATAAAAAGGCATCAATTAACCTAACATGATTGTCATACCACTTGATGCTACCCGGGCATCACGGGCACAGATAAGTGCCAATATTGACAAAAGCATTTTACTCATCGATTCTTTTGCATTCACAAATGCAATGGACAACATACTTGAATCATGTCTTTAGATCTAATAGCTACAAAGAAGTGGAGCCTTAAAAGTCCTTCAAATCCTAACTATTCGTGTCTAAATTAATCCTGTCCCAGAAATCAACTCCACAAAGGGTCATTTCCTCCTCCGAATCCTGTTTTGTCGAGTTAGTGGACAAAACTTTTGATGCACTACATTGTGTTTATTGCCAATACCAAAATGATCTCATATGATGTTTCCTATGTTATTCCCAGGAAGTGTTACCTCCATCTTGCACTCAATGCAGTCAGTCTCTCTTCTGTAATCTTTAAAAGTATGCTCTACATGAATGGAAGATAGAAATGAAACTAGGACATTTATGCACATGAATTCGCAACAGTCGAACACAACAACACGCAGAACATCCTTCTGTCAGGGTAAACCAGATTCCCAAACTACTAAATCGCAAGGAAAATTCAAAATTTATGGAAGTAACACACAACAATCCGACGATTTAGGATAAAATTGATTCAAAACAGGCTGATTCTGTAACCAGACAAACACATGTGACGTCGTGGAAAGGAATCGAATAGACTACTAAGCAGGGGACCTGAAGCTCGCTCTTGATCATGGTGGAGACGTTAATGAAGACATCCTCTAACGACTGTGCGAGTTCGTCTCTCCCCGTCTTCCCCTTCTCCTCCGCCATCGCCTCCTCCGATCGGTCGTCTCCGAAATCCCCTTTTACGTCCTCCCGAGTCGGAAGAGATCCCACGTGGACCCTTGCTGGCGTTAAAAAGATATCTATTATTAATATTTTAGTAATAGTAATAAAAAATACAAAAAATATTATTATAAATTAGAGGTTTTCAAATATAAGCTTGGATATTTTAATGGAGTGCATAACCCTCCAAGTAAGTCGATATTAAGTGTATATATAACCTTATATTTAGAGAAATAAATATATAAGGTTTGGCAAAAAAAAATTTAAAAACCTAAGTTTTTATTTTTTTTTTCCCGCACGGAGTGCCTCTTTTTATTGTAATCTATTAGAGTATTTTTTATTTTTTAAAAGATAAAATTATTTTTTACCTACGTTTATACGATTCTTTCACGTAAAGCCTAACCTCGCATATATAAAGCCAACATGGGATGACGCGAGAGGGCGAGATATGGCTTTCGTTTTATCGTCGTTCGTGAAGCTCGTAGTCCCCACTTTATCCCCTCCTGCTATCTTATCCCTTTTCTCCTTGTCATTTGTGCTTGAAAGTGAGATGAGAAAGATAGTTAACACAAAGGACAATAGCAACTTAGGGCATACATAGAGAATCCTTGTAGATGAACATGACGATAATAAAGGCGATGAGATTTTATATGAGTCATTGTTACCTCCAAGATGAAGATAAGATCTAAAGGTAGTCACGGTGGAATGACAAGATGAAGTCAATCACAACGGGACGAAGACGATGATAGACGAGATAAATGTCAAGGGTTAACTCATATTTAAAAAAAAAAGTGCTATACGATTTTTTTTATTTACCTTATAATTTATGTAAAAACTAATTAATTATTAAGAAAATATTTTTGTTTGATTTACTACATCGATCTTGGTCAACCATTTGGTCAACCCAAGCGACTTGGCTGACTGCAACCATGGAACAGGCCAAAAGTCAACCGCGATAGTCATAAAAGAGAAGAAAGCATGTACGCCACTGCCGATGACCTTCGTTACCTTCCATCCCCACCTTCTCTCCAAGCGCTCCTCGCTCTCTCCAAGGTCTCTCCTCAAATGCCTCGCCTACGTCGCTTCCTTCTCCACCACTCCCCTCGGTCCACGTCCCCTCGCCAAGATGACCTTCTACCATGTATTCCAGCAATGCTCCAAGCACCACGATGGCGACACCGGCGGCCAAGCCCATGCCCGAATGCTCGTCTCCGGCTTTGTCCCCACCACCTTCGTCGCCAACTGCTTGATCTACATGTACATCACATGCTCCAACTTGGACTACGCTCATCAGGTGTTCGTCCGTATGCCCCAAAGGGATACCGTCTCTTGGAACGCCATGATCGCCGGATACGCGCGGAATGGGTCGGTGGATGTCGCCAAGTCCCTATTCGATAGAATGCCCGAACGAGATGTGATCTCGTGGAATTCGCTGATGTCCGGGTGCTTGCAAAATGGGGGGTTATACGAGCCCATAAATCTCTTCATCCAGATGCTGTGGAATGGGATCGATCCGGATCGAACTACGTTCGCCGTCATTCTCAAATCCTGCGCTGCATTGGAGGAACTCAACATGGGAATCCAGATTCATGGCGCGGTCGTTAAGATGGGTTTGCATTTTGATGTGGTTACCGGGAGTGCTCTTGTGGACATGTATGCCAAGTGCAAAAGCCTGGACGAGTCAATTTGCTTGTTCAGTGAAATGCCAGAGAGGAACTGGGTTTCTTGGAGTGCTGTGATTGCAGGTTGTGTTCAGAATGAACATTATGCCACGGGGTTCGAAATGTTCATAGAGATGCAACGAGCTGGTGTTGGGCAGAGTCAGTCAGCTTACGCAAGTGTTTTCAGATCCTGTGCTGCATTATCCTCTGTGAAATTAGGCAGACAGTTTCATGGGCATGCTTTCAAGAACAATTATAGTTCTGATGTCATTGTTGGAACTGCCATTATGGATATGTATGCAAAAGGTGATAGTTTGGATGATGCTAGGAGAGTGTTTCAATGGCTGCCAACCCGCTCCCTGCAATCTTGGAATGCCATTATCGTTGGATTTGTGCGCAATGATCAAGGGCATGAGGCCATCGAGCTATTTAAACTCATGAATCACTCTGGTGTTGGCTTTGATGAGATCAGCTTATCTGCTGTTCCGAGTGCCTGTGCAGAGGTCAAAGGGTATCTGCAGGGTCTGCAAGTTCATTGCTTGGCTCTAAAGTCTGGAGTTATTTCTGATGTCTGTGTTGCAAATGCAGTTTTGGATATGTATGGAAAATGTAAAGCTCTGGAAGAAGCTTGTGATATTTTTAAGGAGATGGATTGGAGAGATTCAGTATCTTGGAATGCAGTTATTACAGCATTCGAGCAGAATGGACAATATGAAGAGACATTGTTGCACTTTCATCAGATGTTGCATTGTGGCTTGGAACCTGATGAGTTCACTTACGGAAGTGTTCTCAAAGCTTGTGCAGGACTGCAATCTTTGGATTGTGGAGTTAAAGTTCATAATAAGATGATCAAATCTGGGCTTAGTTTGGATTCTTTTGTGGGAAGTGCTCTTGTTGACATGTACTGTAAATGTGGAATGATGGGAGAATCACAGAAACTCCATGACAGAATAGATAAGCAGACATTGGTATCTGCAAATGCAATAATATCGGGGTTCTCACTCCAGAAACAAAGTGAGGAAGCACAGAGCTTCTTCTCCCAGATGCTAGATAACGGCCTAGAGCCTGATAATTTTACTTATGCAACTGTTCTCGATACTTGTGCAGATCTAGCTACAATTGAACTAGGGAAGCAAATCCATGCTCAGATAATGAAGCTAGATTTAGACAAGGATGTCTTCATATCGAGCACCCTTGTTGACATGTATGCCAAGTGTGGAAACATGAATGACTCTCTGCTGACATTTGAAAAGATGCTTAATCGCGATTTAGTATCATGGAATGCCATGATATGTGGATATGCTTATCATGGACTTGGACTAGATGCACTGAGAATGTTTGAGAGGATGCAACTAGAAAAGGTCAGACCAAACCATACAACATTTGTAGCGGTTCTTCGGGCCTGTGGGCATGTTGGTTTGTTTGATGAGGGCATGTCCTACTTTCATCTGATGACCAATCACTACAAGTTGGAGCCACAATTAGAGCACTATTCTTGCATGGTGGATATAGTAGGCCGCTCGAAAGGGATCATTGAAGCCTTGGAGCTCATTGATAAAATGCCATTTGAAGCTGATGCTGTTATATGGAGAACTCTTCTGAGTGTGTGCAAGATTCAAGGGAATGTGGAGGTCGCAGAAGTTGCGGCAAATAGCCTACTGGTGTTGGATCCTGAGGATTCATCCTCTTGTGTTCTTCTATCAAACATATATGCGGATGCTGGAAGATGGGGAGAGGTGTCAAAGATGAGAAGGTTAATGAGGCAGAGTAAGCTTAAAAAGGAACCTGGTTGCAGCTGGATAGAGATAAAGAATGAATTGCACACTTTTCTTGTGGGAGACAAGGCTCATCCTAGATGCAGTGAGATATATGAAAGGTTGGATGAACTAGTTGCTGAGATGAAGTGGGTAGAGTGTCCACCTAACCTGGATTCATTTATTGAGGATGAGGAAGAGGATCAGCAAGAACATCTTGCAATGGGTAATGGATGAGCCACTCAAACGAGAACGATGTATTAAGCTTTTTTGCACCAAAAAGGAAATAGATGCTCTAAATTATTCTTTCTTAAGCAACAGCCTAAAAATGGGTTAGGAAGTGTATACCAATTGGTCATATGTTTCTTTGAATGGTTGACAGGCCATCAGTCCCTGGTTAAGATGGGTCACTCAAATAAAGGGGGTCAAATCAAAGATGACAGACTTGAGGTTTAATGTTTTTGTCTCCAAGTTCTCAAGTTCCTTTTGAGCTCCAACTGACATCTTTACCAATCTACTTGCCTAGAGAGTTGCAACATCGTGAACTTCTGATTCTGTTTTGAAGGTATAATTTGAACTCTTTTCTTCCCTATTCAGCTGGTTTCGTGTTAAAATTTTGTTCTAAAGTTACTTGCAAAATTCAGAGAATCATTCGCAATGGTATGAGAAACAAGCATGGTGATGGTTCCTGTCGTACGGAAATTCAGCTGATGAATGAATCTCATGCTGTTGTATCTGATACCATCTTTGTTTGATGGTTCAATGCTTTTGCCAGGTCAAGGGATACTTCCAGAGTTTCCTAATGCATTGCTTGACTTTTGAAATTAGTCTCGGATATTTCGTCTGTCCTGGATCGAGTTTGAATGAAAACAGATAGCTGTGGTACGGGATCTGCATGTTTTCTAATGGCCCTGGAGGAGGGATTGTTGCATCCTTATCAGAAGCATTGTGGCATGAAACCATGTGATCGGCTCGAAGCACTCTTGAGATGCCATGTTGAGTTAGCTCAGTCAGGATTTAGATGCTGGCAGCAGTGATGATACTGTATTATGTGCGTGTAATTTGATAGAAACATTTGAACTTTCGGAAATAGAATTCTAGTTTTAAATCTTCAATTTAGCTTTGTATGCAAGCTATACTGTCCCTTTTTTAATCATCATTTCTTCAATGCTTAATGATGTTGAAGCATCGACCTACTCCACTCTTGAATGTTTGATTGTTACTGTCTGATTGTATTGTTCGAGTAGGAAATCTTAAGAACTTTACTCACCAAGATGATGACTAATGTTTCCACTGTAATTGAACAACAATACAGGGTTGCTTGTTAATGCCAAAACAGTAGAATAGAACAGAAACTTCATTCAACGATCATATCTCATATCATTCTTGTTGAGTGCTCAAAAGAAAAGCATACCAAAATCACATTTACAGACAGTTACCACAAAGACTAAAAGAGGGATTTGTATTAAAACTACCACCTCAGATATAGGCTGTTGATAAATACAACAAAGCTTTCCACATAAACGCAGCTTACAGTAGAATACAAAGTCTAATTCACAAACCAATCTGTTGTCTTTTAGGGTGAGTATTTTGTTATGAGCTTGTCAACATGAATGATAATATCGTCAATGTTCGGCCGCGCTGCAGGTTGGGGCTGTAACATCCACACCACGAACTGGTGGAGACTCTCAGGATAAGGAGGGTTCAGCCCAGATGGCCATTTTACCTGTGCATTCATGACAGCTAACTGTAAGCTCCCTCCTGATTCGCCGAGCACGTACTCAAAAGGTGATGTGCCGTACCTGCCAAGAACCAAACAGATGATAACAGGTGAGCTATTGTAATTAATAATACCATAATAAGGAAAAATTGTAATAATAGTTCACTTGTAATGAAGGTTTTTCCATGCCTGTAGTGACAACATTTGGTTTTTTTTTTTTTTAATGTCTCAAACATGCCATAATATAATTAATAATTCAGTAATTCTTTAAGGTCGGTGTTCTATAAGTGGTAAAAAGTAAGAAAAAAGCTAGAACTGAAGAAAATATCATTTCAACTGTGTAAAATTAGATTCAAGCAACATATCCATTGATCATTGTCATCTTTGCTAGAATTAAACTGAGACTCGAATTGGCCTTATCAACCACATACATCGATAGTCCTATTGGTCAATGCAATATTATTTTTGTGATTTGCTGTTGATCTTCTCAAGTAAATGACATTATTCGGTCAATTTGTATAGAGAAAAGTCTGAAGTTTGAAGCACAACAAAATAAGTCATGTAAATCGCATCATAAAAAGAAAATGGTATGTAACACGAGCAAAGGAGCAGCAGAACATAATAATCAACAAGAGAATTGCATAGAGTCCAAACACAAAAAAGGTACATGAAATTCTCACATTATCGCATATAGGGTACATCCGAGAGACCAGATATCTGTCCTCTCATCGATATCAACATGGCTTGGACAGTCCCACAATTCAGGAGCTCGAAAAGGTGCAGAACAGTGCTCACTAGCCCATTCCTATGAATAAATACATCAAATAAGTGAAAATATGTTAAGACTGCATCAGCTTGTTGAACAGCAGCATTTTTCCTGTTAATCAAGTCAATTTAATAGAAGCAGGAAGTAGATGATGTGACTGTCAAAAGGGGTTGGTAAATACCTAAAGTATATTGAAGCTATATTACCAAAATTTCGGGTAAAACTCAGTCAGAGAACTACCATGGCATCAAAACATAAGAACTTGTGATTTTGAAACTGTATTATTTACAATACTTCATTTTTTTTTTTGGATATTTCAGTGACAGTTTCAACTTTCAAGTTAGCTCTTCAAGCAAAAATGATAAATCCCTGTAAAAGAATCACCTTGAAATAAGTCTAGTGTCTTGTGATCTTGCTGATTTGTAACTTTTGAGGATATCATGATTAGAACAATGATAACATATACAATATTTACAACCAAAATCCTTCTCTAAAATTGATTCATACCTGCAACTGTAATGCCTCTGACCTTGAACAAATTTCTTTTCTTGCTGGACGTGCACTACCAAAATCCATTAAAATAGCAAGAGGAGGCTGTCCCTTCCTGTGAGTAATGAGAACATTACCAGGTTTCACATCATTATGAGCATATGGAGGATCAAAACTGTGCATGTGCTTCAGACCACCACAAACCTGTATGTAAACAGAAGGCAACATGTTAGTCTAGTACCTGTATATGACTAGATTGGTAAATTACTATAAAAATACATACTGACAGGTGAAGAACTGGAGAATAGGAAAACAATGCAGACAAGTTCAAGTGACAGCAAACTTAGGACCCAAACATAAAGCTTCATGTAAACCCAGATCAGTATTCCACTGGAATACAAACTACAAAGTCGTACTTTTGCAAAGACAAATCAAATAATATGTCTTCCCATCAATCTCTTGTGTATATTTGCAAAAATGACACTCTTCACTGCTTCTAGCAGCTTAAAGTATCTTCAGACAGACTAAGTGATTACAATTTTATGCAGTAGATACTGCAATAATTTGACAGGAATAACACTCGGCAATCTTTCTCCACTTAACACATAATTAGGATGAAAAAAAATGCTACATTAATGTAGAAATATTAAGTATCCATTTTTTCTCATCCAACCACAGTATCAGGATCAGGTGGGTTTGGAAACACTAGATATTTAGTTACAGTGATGCAACTAGATTATAAGTAGAAAGCACAAAGTTTAGAGAAAACTTCCAAAGATTGCAAGCCAACCTATCCACTTTAACAACCACTGAATGCTTTTGCACAATATATAAGAAATACAAAAATTTGAAAAGCAGCTTTTAGAAAAAGTTAGGTAGTGTTGGCGGATGAAAATAACTTGAATCTCAATCAGAGCAACACAGCATCTAAGACAAGTTATTTTCAGAGACCACTTCCTTCCAAGCTGATGATTATATTTTAATAGTTTCCAACTATTAAAAATATAATTAGTTAATTATAACTCTTATATCTTATGGAAACATGTTCACCATGATGAAACCTTTGTTTTTTTGAGAGGCAACCGGTAGTTAATTATAACTCTTATATCTTATGGAAACATGTTCACCATGATGAAACCTTTGGTTTTTTGAGAGGCAACCGGTGCAATGGACAAAATATAATTTCATGAGCTAGTTAATAAATTTCCATTAGTTTCTGTTTCAGTTTTGTATTAATATTCGATGGCTCTCCATAAGAACATGATGTTTAACATTTGAAAACTTACATTACGTCTTATTATCAAAGTTAAATAATTCTGAAGCACAATAAAGTCCTATTTTTCACTGTCACAACTCCTAGCATAAATACAGAAGAAACAGCAGCCCTTGTTTGTGTATTGGATCAACAGAAGGAACTGGAATAATTGAACCCACTATAGACCAAATCATAGTAGAAGTAATATGAACAAAAATAGCACATCTAAGTACTTTAGAGTCCACCAAGCAAAGAATATTTGATCAAAATAGCAAGTATTATTCAATTGAAATCAATTCTTGTAAAAAGATAGCTTCCATGAGTAAGACAAATTCAGAATCAAATAATAAATATACAAGAGGAAGAGAGGAAGATGAATGTACCTGTCTGAAAATATGAAGAACAGTAATTGTTGTAAAGCTTTCCTTTTTCAATTGCATAGCTTCGGCTATGTCAAGTAAAGTACCATCTAGGTGAACTGGGAACAGTAAGTAGGCTTCATGCTTAAGTAATCCATCTTGCATCCCCTACACACAAATTAGTGAACTATTACAACTTATCAAGTTGAAGACATATCCCATCGCACAGTTTGAGATGCAAGTAAATGCCCGGAGAGTATCTAAAGTGGTAAAATTTTCTCCCCGAACCAGTAGCACAAACCAGGCCATGAAAAATATATATAAGATTGCATGCGACAATTTCAGCTTCGAAAACAAGTTATAATTTCAAGTGTTAAAACATTTGGCAAAATGTCTCTGTTGAGATAACCGAGTTGGTTAGTGCAATGTTGCACAAGTGATAGTCTCAGATTTGACTCCTCGTGTAAGCATCACGTACACCATTTGATGTAAGAGAAATTTCTTTCAAATTTTTTTTAACTTTTGAAAATTACCTTGCCTATCAGGAAAGTAAATAATTTTGATATTAACTATGTTGATGCTCTTATGATGAAGGATTTAAATTATCATCCAACACTAGTTTTAACAATTGTTCAGATCAGGGTAATACAGGTATACCAAGCGGTATATGGACCTACACCACCCCCGTATCACCAGAAAAAAATAAAAATTCAATTCGAAATTGTACTGGCCTATATGATCCAATAACTGTCGTTTATTGGATCAATAAATACTAGTCAGTATGTACCAAGCTGACCAGTATTTGAAATCTCATATAAACCTTGCTTCTAAAGGATTACTTCATAATAACCACAAACTAATCATTTCTTATATGATCCTTAATCAATTCTTTAATTAAAAATTATTTAATGATTGTATGTACGATGTAGTTAAACTATATATAGAATCAATTACCTTCACTGGAGACTCGTCAATTTACAGTCAATAGTCAAGTAAAACCAGTTATAGGGCGGGCCTTGGTACAATGGTAAGGTTACTCTTTTGTGACTTGGGAGATCAAGATTCGAGTCCCAAAAATAACCTCTTTAAATATTTAAAGGTAAGGCTACCTTTGTTGACCCTCTCTAGGCCCTACAACGGCAGGAGCCTCGTGCATGGAGTATGCCATTTAGTCAAGCAAAACCATGTTGCAAAGAAAGATTGGATGATGATGACAATGCTAATCATCTTTTCTTTACACTGTAATGTTTCTCGATAACTGTGGTTAACAACCGTGCAGGCAGTGATATCAAACTTTAGTGCACTTGCAACAGGTGTTTTCTCGTAAACAATCTAAAATAATGCTAGGATTCAGTCATGCCATTAATAAGATATGTCCCTTCGCTGAAAATATTTGGTTTAGATGTCAACAATCATCACAACTTTAAGGACTCCATTCAGTATTACATGCTTAACAAAGGCCCAACAAACAAGAAAGAAGCTTGCTTTTATTACATACAGAATGGAGGCCATGATATGAATACGGAAATGGTCATATAAACGTAGAGCTTTCTGGTCTGAGTCATTGTTATTTAACTTTATACATTGAGCAAGCATGTGTGTAAGAAAAATTGACAGAACAAAATATACAAACTCTGCAAAATGATTGTCATGATGGATGTTTCATGGTAATTCAGTGTTATCCTATATAAATATTCTCAATAGCTACTAATCAAGCAACTATCTCATGCCTGAATTACACCGATACAAAATGGATCTTACAACAAGCATTAAATTAATCAATTATGAATTCACCAAGCATATGAAGTCTTGATATATTCCATATAATCACAGTTCTAGTTAATGCAATATGTAGTACATGAGTTCACACCCACAGTCAGAAGGTCGAGACTCAACGAACAATCTATCAACTCAGAAAGTATTGCTTCAATACAAAAGCAATACAAATTGTCCCTAATACCAAGCCAATATAGAGATCTAGCTAAAATGATTAGTAAGCATATTGGCTTCCTAGCGCCAAAATAACACCAAGTACTTTAAACAAGAAAGTTCAGAGTACCTTAACGGGAATGATTGCATGATCGAGGAGGGGAAGCAGATTAGGGTGACTGAAGAGCGACGAGACACGGATCTCCAGCCTAACCAACTCCAACTGCTCTTCTGTTTGAATGATGATTTTCTTCATGGCATACGTTCCATCATCTAAAGATATGTACAGAGTCATATTAAACTGGTCGACAAAAGCACTATTGAACCAACATTAGAATCCGAAATGAACCATTATTCCTTCATGATTTCACCCGATCAATAAATTCGATAAAAAAAGCCCTTTTGCTCTTCGCAAATCGTTATAGATCCAAAACGAACGATTTTGCTAGGCAAATACAACGAATCTGAATGCCAATTGCACCGACTCATAGTCGAGATTTTGGTGGAGAACAAGCAAAGAGCAAGCCGAGCGAAACTAGGGAGCGCGAGACCTGAGATGTGGGAGGGATTGATGGACTTCTTGCGGGCGAGGCCATCGGCGACTACCTCTTTGACGAGGAAGACGAAGGCGAACCCGCCCTCGCCGAGCTGCCTCACTATCCGGAAGCGGTTCTCGTTGATCCAGACGTCTCCGCCCCCGCTGACGGCGTCATAAAAGGCGTTGAGCCCCGATAACGAGCATCCCATGGTCCCTTCTCTCTTCCTCCCTTCCTCTCTGCTCTCCTCTTGTGAAGCTTGTGTGGGTCTACTGTTATCAATGGAGGGGAAGCATCTCTTTGTAGTTTCTTTTACCTCAGTCATAAATCTTGGAATTAACATGGAAAATGATATGATTTGTGGAAGTAGATCATTGTCGTCAATCTTTTCCTGACCTCAGTCACAAATCTCAAAGCAGTTACGCCCCACTGTCCTTGATAATATTTTCGTCAACTCAATATACGGCAGTGATGCAAAGGTGCGTGTAATGACAAGATGATCTGCTTTGAGATCCGCGCTGTGACCCGTGAGAGAGGAGTTGTGCCCCTTTGTGGTCCTGAGATCGAAGGCGGCGTTGCAAGCTCCAGCGATCGAAGAGACTGTGAGAGAGGAAGGAAGGGGATGAGAAGCACGGTGGGGGACGTGGCCTACAAGGCATTGACGGCAGCGCTGGGCGCCGCCACTCTCTACCTGGGGGCAACCTTCTCCGTCAACCTCTACCGTGGCATCTCTTGGCACTCCGCTCAATCCGCCGTATGGTTTTCTCTTCCATTTTCTTCTGCTTTCTCTTCTTTTATCTTTTTCTTTCGATCCCGTTCGCTGAATTCTTTGCCTAACTTGATCACGATAGTCTGGAAACTGATTGGGGAACGAACGATCTTAGGGTTCAGATAACTGAGGCGAGATCGAGCCATGGCCTTTTTAGTTGATTTGGGCAAGGAAAGCCTGCAAATTTTTGTAACAGAAACAAAAATGTGTGGGGCAGGAAAACCCTAAATCTTAGTGCCTAAGGCTGCTATGAACTTGGTGGAGTGGCATGCTACAGACTGATTGTTTGGATTCCTCCATTTTTGAATTGATGGATAAGATACCTTGAAAGTGAATATGTTTTCTATTCTTTTTGGGCTATCAGAAGTGTATGGTGTCCGCAGAATTCTTAAGGGCCTCATATTACGTAATATGATAGTCATCCACCATATTGGTATAAATGAACAATTGGTCATATTGTAACATCTAGCTGTAACTGCTAAATTCATGTCAGTGATTCTTCATCATTATTTGTTATCGATATATGGTTTGATGATTATTTTGTATGTGGATCTTGGTGATTGATCCACAAACTATCTTAAAGGCATCTCCAACTCATCTTATAAGTTTCTTATTTGTGGTTTGCAATTTTCATCTATAATCAGGAGACTTGTTTTGTTTTGCAAAGAATACCATTTTTGAAATAGAAAGATGTTCTTTTCTTGCTTGAGAATAAAGCATATATCAGTTTTTTAATATTTATGTTGCAATTGTCAAGGATGATTGTCATTAGTTTTAAAACTGTGGCTAGTGCTAAAGTGATGTGGACGATAGATTCAAATAGTGGGAAAAGCAGCATATAGCTCTGTTTAAATAACAAAGGCATAATTCATTTCAATCATAAATAAGGAAAACTTTGCTTAGGTTAGGATACAAGTGTAAGTGCCTTTGAGCTTATTTTGCATTTTGGACCCTTTTTTGCAATCTACAATAGTTTGGATGTGTTCCCTATTAAGATTTATTGGTGAGATATAGCTACATGATTTGAGCCCCCTGATGTGGCGCAAATTGGTGAAGGCAGTTCCACATCACACTCATGCTACTCTTGGTTTGTGAAGAAATTATTTGGGGATTGTTGGAAAGTTTTAGATGCTTTCTAAATCTTCTGCATTTTCCTGTAACTGGTTTTAAGAAATCCTAATAAATCTTGGTTTCAAATAATTCATTCGTTGCAAAATCTTAAGATTTCAGTCCTCACATGTGTAGTAAGAGACCAATCTTTCAGAATTGCTAAACATTTTGTGATGTATTAAAGTTCTTGTGCTCTTTGAGTCTAGGTTTGGAGAAATTTCTTCAATCGTTTTTGTTTTAGATCCTGCACATGGAGCTACTTTCTTCAGAGAAATAACATGATATGCCTGGATTTTATTGAAATATTTTTTCGGTTTTTGATGTTTATTCCTTAAATTGGATTAGTGGCAGGATTTGGTTAGATAATAAGAAAGAAGAATTTTAGTTGATTTGGAATCAAATTCTTGATTGAGTTTTTTGAACTTTGGAAGATTAGGGTTATGGATCTATAGTAGGGGTGGATCTCTAAATGCATCTGTGAACTAACATAAGCTAAGTGAAGCGGCCAACAAGTTGAAAATTCTGGTCTTTGTTGGACATTGAACATGAAAAACTTTCAATGAGTGATGAAGTGTTTACTTATTTTGATATCAATGGTGCAGTTATAGGAAATTATTTTATTTCTTTTATTGGTAACATTTTACCTTTGTTATCTTGGTATGCCATAAAGTTCAGTAAAAAATTTTGATTTTTCCCTACTCTGGTTATTTGTTAGGATGGCGTGAGTGTTTTGTTTCTTCATTGTAAAGTTGTGCGTCAGCATTGCGCATGTAGGCAATATGAGTATAATTCATGGGTTCTTTCCTCTCATACTGTTCTGTTTATCTTTTTCGTGCCTTATAACTATGTTCATTGCTGCATCAATCCGCTGAACTTTTCTCATGTATGTTTTCTGATATGCTGTAGATCACATAGTACCTAACTGATAATTTTTACAGAAGTTGGAGAAGGAAAAATCTGAAGAATGAATCAGATCCGTCTTGTATATTTTGAATATTTTGAAAGGTATGGGCGTCAGATGTGACTGGCTATCCCGAGTTGAGGTGATGTTTACATGAGGCAAACTTGCAGCATGTTGTACTTCAGGAATAAGGATCGGTGATTTGTGCTTGGATTTGGTTTTGTAATTCTTATCTTAATTTCTAGTTAGAAGAACTTGAAACAAAAGTGAGGAATTTGATCCAAAAGGGGAAGCATAAGCCTTTACATGGAAAAACCAAGAGCCCTTTCCCTGGGGATAATTGCATGTTCTCTTGGCTGGCAGATGTCCTTGTAACTAGATAAGAACAAGAGATCCTGTCAGCCACAGCATTCAAATGATTCATTGAGAAGCCATGGTATATTTCTTTCTTTCTTTCTTTCTTTCATTTGCTTTTACTTTTTTTGTTCTTCTCTGTTTCTTAAACCCAACAAAAAAAGAAAACCTGGACCACATGAGGTACTAACAATGATAAATTTAAAAATATCCCTTTTTCTCTGTCAATTGGCAGATCCCTCTAAAATTTTCTGTCACCCTTTCTTGAATGAATATTGTCGAAGGTGTGCAGAACTCATCACAAGTTAGTAAGCTTCAAGTGAGTTTTCTTTTGGGTTTTTTGTTCACTGTTTTTGACCTGCATTCCCTTTCATTAGTAAGTTGATTATTTATTTATTACCTGGTCAATTTATGCATGATCTTATTCTTGAAAATACTATTTTTAGCACTGTTATATATATATGTATGTATGTATGTATGTATGTATGTATATATTATTAAGCTAATGCTAACAAATGAATTTTATTTCTTGTTTAACGATATGTTGATAATACATCATTTGTTGGATTCCTATGGTTTTTGCTGCCTTACTGTGTTAAGAAGATTTGTTGATGCTGATAGGTAGTAAAAGATGATCCTGTGCTTAGTTTAAATTTCTATTCAAAGTATAGTTTTTGGCAAAAAGGAATTCATGATCCTTCCCATGTCACCAAGGAAAAAAATCTATACGAGAATACAGCAAACAAGCCATGGAATATGGTAGCTGGCATCACGAGAGAGAGAGAGAAGTAAAGGACAAGGGTGAATTGGCAAGGGGACACTACTCTCACAATATGGTGTGCTGACAGAGAGTTTAAAGATGACCAACCTGAGGGCCCCATTCAGATTCTCACATTCATTGGCAACTCAACAAAGTTACACTTACTGTCACCGCCAACCCATCCTCCTCCCCTTATTTTGGCCAGTTTAAATGTGCCATGTGCCGTCCAACTGCAAAAACCCTCGATGGCACAAGAAACCATCTGCAACATAAGTACTCCTCATCCTAGTTTCTTCTTTTACTATAAACCCCAACAAAGGGGATGGGTTAACCGAGTTGGAGTGACTGAAAACTTTTGATTCAGAAAAAGTACTTGTTTGGATGGATAGGAGGAGGAGATGCTTTACGCTAATGGAAGAACAATAAGACACACCCCCACTTGGCCAATCCTATTGCCACACAGTCTACATAAGCATGCAGATATTGTTCTCTAGTACATGAGACGCAGTGGCTATGACTGAGTGACATCTAAGCCTTGGCAATATAATTATTATCAAGGCAGAGGACCATCAAGAAGAGCAGTCTTTGGGAAAGGTGGATTTCCATAGTGTTGTTCCTCCATTCTCTGGAGGATTAATTTATAAGCCTCGCAGTCAAATGATCACCCAATTGTCAAAAAAGGTTCCTCAGATGCAGAGTCATCGGGAGGAGTGCCTGTCAACTTGGACATGCCCCTCGAAACAACAGTTGCTGATGCCAATCACAGCCAGCATCTCTTTTGTCATGGGATTTCAAACTTGTGCTGTCTTCTCCGACTCCGTCGGGGATGATGGCTGCTGAATGAGAAGCGAGCTTCCAGCTTATCCAGCATGACTTCTGGCGAGTAGATTTGGAAGGGTGTTGTAGTCTATCCATCATGCACAACAACTAGGAAGGAGGAAGAAGAAGAAGAAGAAGAAGAAGAAGCAGTGCGAAGGAAGACAGAGCAGAAAAGCGTGAGAGAATTAGATGCCTTCAGCCATCACAAAAAGAAAATGTTCGTTCCTTGAGAGAGGAGAGAGAGAGTCTTTTGGGGTTCGTCGGAGGGGGAATACAAGGCAAAAAACCAGCCCACCAACTACGGGCGGAAGTGGGGCAGCCAAATAAAGCGTTTATTCCAAATGACCAAACCGCCCTTTGGTTTCCGACGGATTAGAAAACAAACTAATTAATACAATATATTTAAATCTCCATTTGATATGATAATTATATTTTAAATAAACTTATATAGTATTTCGATCGATCATTGCGAAACATTTATCAAACTATTAAGCACTATAATAGTTGTTAAGATGATCGAATATTTTAGGAGGTGTTGAGTTGACGATTGATATAAGCATAATATTTAATCAACATGTTGAGTTGATCAAGTGTCTAATAAGACGATGTGATATGGTTGGATTATATATATATATATATATATGTGTGTGTGTCTGATAAGTTTATGTTATCGATGGATGAATGAATGAATGAATATTTAAATTATATTAGCATAATTAAATAAAATATTTTATTAACATGATTTAAGATAGATGATGACTTCGCTAACAGTTCAAAGTGGCGAGGAGGTAAAATTATGTGGCAGTTTCGATATATTTGGCGTAAGTAGGCAGTGGCAGTTCCGTCATGCCGGTAGTTTTCTTGACCGTATATTTGGAAATCAAATAAATAAATAAATCGATAAATAGAAAAAAGGGGTTTGGGCGTGACAGAGAGCCTTCTCACTCCTCTGTCTGTCTCTCTCTCTCCCTTCGCTTTCACTCTCTCTCGCTCTTGTGGCATCTCCCTCCCTCTCTCTTACTTGTGTCTCTTCGTCTTCTCGCTTGCTCTGTCTCTCTCTTACTGGTGCTGGCGATAGTGGTGGTGGTGGTGGTGGTGGTGGTAGTTGTGGCGGTGGAGGAATGGAGAACATAAGCCACCCTCCAATGGAGCAACTCCAGGATTTGGAGTACTGCATCGACTCCAATCCTCCTTGGGGTAAGAGATTTCTGTTAACGGCTGCCGTTGTTCTCTTTTCCGGTTCTCATTTTTATTACACTTCAAGCCATTTGCTTCTCCTTTCTTGTTCGAGTGATGGTTGGTCTTGGCTGTTGTCATGTTCTTGATGAATCATTAAGCACATTAAACTGCTTTTTCTCCCCCCTTTTGTTGCTTTGCTTTCTGGTGCTTGCGGTATGGAGAACGAGTTGAAGGGGGAAAACCCATTTTTCTTGGGCCCTACGGTAGAATGAGGGGAAAAGGTGGTCAATTTGAATATTTTAATGAGTTTGACGAGTGTTAGTTGGTTTTCTTTGCAATTCTTGCTTAAAAATGCGATTTTGATAGGCTTGGTGCGATCTATGGTCGGTTGTCGGCCTCCTGAACGAGGTGTCGGATGTTTTTGTCTTTTCTCTATGTGGGGATGGCCAGTGGCGCCCATGTTCGGTGGTTTCACTATTATTCAGGAAGTAAATCTTCAATGGATCTCAAATTTTGTTCTCGTTCCCGCTTCTTCATTTGCCTCACATGGCGAAAGAACAAGTTTGTCCCGTATGTACTCGTGTATTCTGCTACTGGTCTGCTTCCATTATGCTTGCTTCTTGATCAAGAAGGGCATTCTGAAAGACAGACACGCTGGAGGCTTTTTACGAGATTCTTTTGTTTTAAAATGCTAGCATTTTTGCTTGATCCATGGTGGTTCAGATTTTGGATTAAATGAGCCACTCATTCTAATTTTTTGTCTTAAAACTCTCCCTATGCGATATCATGTTTTCTGCATCTGTGAAGATATTTTTCTCGTAAACTTATGTCATCATTAAACCTACCGTATAGGTGATTCTTACCTGTAGAAACCAATGTGGGTTGGTGCATCAACTCTGGTTTTGTAATCATTGGATTCACAATAGGGCACCGGATAAGAGAGCTGCTTCTGAGTGCCTTTAGATTTTTCTTTCATTAAATGTTGGACTTCTTTCCAGACATTGATTGTTGTTTGCTTCTTTTACAAAACGTTGCTATTTAATGGCTATTCACTTGACACATTGCAACAAACTATGTTCTCTGGAAAATAATGGAATTCCAATGCTTTTAGTCAATCATATGGGCAACAAAATCAACATACTTGTGATGCAAATTTCGACCTTATTTGTTCTCTCCCTCTGCTTCCATTTCCTGTAGAGAGAAGTTGTACAATTTTTTGTCTTGTTTGCATCATATGATAAGTATGCCATTTTTCATTTTTAGCTGTAGTAAGCTATGTATCTTTCTCTATATGAACTAAAGTTCCAAGAGATGGGAGATTATGCCTTAACAAGAAATGTCTGGAAGCAAACCTTTCTTCTGAAAATAATCGCAGTTTTAAAACTTTCCATCATCTGAGAGAAAACTCAGGTGAGAGAATCAGGGATGAAACATTCGATAAATTTTTCTTGGTCCTTAGCATTTTCGAATGATTCTATTTCGATCTTAAAACTAATATGATTGTGAAATTTTTTACTAGAAACGTAAGTTTAGACTGAATAAATATCAGTGTACTAGCAAATGACAGAAGTTTCTTAATTTTGAAATATTTTTCAAAGGATCAGAGGGATGATTGGTTCTTCTTTTTATTACATGTGCTGCAACTTTGGGTCTAAAACTACATATTTTAGTAACTAGCAGCTTTTAAGCTAGACAGTCCCACATTTTTTTTCTCTAACCTTGGCAGAACTTGCTCCAGGATGAACAATTATCTGAAGTCTAAGCAACCTTCTTATCCAGGTTTACTCGAGTAACAATGTTAAAAGATGAAGATTTTCTTAGGTCTCTTATATGCTTGATGATTATTTTGAGAATTCACGATCACACTATTACCAAGGAGTAGTCGAATGAGGAGCCGGCCATATCTCGATTATTTAACTTTATTTTATCGATAAGAAAGAATTTTGATTCTTTTTTGTTTTGCTAAGATATTCAGAAAGCTTGGTCAGTCGTCTCTAGGTTGAAATTATCCTTGTAGTAAGTTAGTGGATTTAAGATTGAACATTAAAGCATGTGCTATTAGGATCGCTTGTTCAAAGATAAAGGATACTAAGATCTTCTTACGATCTTGGAACAGTCCTCAGCCCAGCGAGACGTAAATAATGACTCTTCACATCACCTAGTGTGTGGGCTACTATATCATGCCTAATATTCTTGAGTTGCCCTTCTAAACTTTTAATCGTACTTTGATATTAGTTGGTTGGAATGTTCTTAGTAGTTGTTTATTCACCTGCTATTATTGTATATCTTGTCAGCTTATCCGCCTGAGTGCTAAGATCAGAAAATTTATTGTTATGCAAAGATGTGCTGAAAATTTCTGGCATGCTCAGTATTTATTGTTGCCATTGTGACGGTGCTTTATAGATAAAGTTGGTGTTCTATACTCTGTGGCCATATGAAGGTGTTACATAGGCTGCCAGAATATTATGCACCAGAAGCTGAGTGATTATTCTCATATTCTCTCCTGGTGAATACTGGATATACTCACCACTAAGCAGTCAGTAAGTAGCTCTTGTGTCCTGTCAATCACAAGACTGAACCATCTGTTTTATGGTTTTGAGGGAGGGTGGGGTGTGGGGGGGGTTGTTGTGGTACTGAGGGAGGGTGGGGTTGTTTTGAGAGGGGGGGGGGGGGGGGGGGGCGTTGTTGTGGTACTGAGTTAAGTTGTATGCTCATATTCATGATGATCTAATTGTTAATTTGTTGTTTTGCTCTGTGTTGCCTTCATAATATCAGCTTATTTTTGGTTTGGGCTAGGAGCTACTTGATCTGTAATAATGACCTGAAACTTGTAAGATCTACAGAGCTTGTTGTAGTGCATAAACCACTAGGAGAAGCAACTGAAAATGAGATGAGAGGAGGCAAATATCCAATACCATCATTTGGCATTTGTGTGAAAACCATAAGCTCTTGTTTATTACTTCTACTCTTCTTTGGCCTCAGGAATAGTGATTGATGAACCATAATCTTAGGGTTATATTACCATCATGTATGATAACTTTGCCTACAATTATTCCATTAATAAATTTAAGAACTGTTATTTTGAAATGTGAACCAATGCATGTGTAATTCAGCTTGCATGTGAATTGCAAAAATTTGCTGTTCCTTCTTTTCCAGTATATGCCTGCTGTATATATTATTTGCATTTTTGCCTGTTTCCTTCCTGCAGTTGAAACTATCTTGTTGGCTTTTCAAAATTACATTCTAATGCTGGGCACCAGTGTGATGATTCCTTCACTGCTTGTTCCACTGATGGGTGGGACTGATGTAAGTTAAAATTCATTTCAGCTATACAATTGTAATGGACCTTTTTATACAATTTTTTCCTGATTGGTGCCTTTTTATGACATGTTTTCTGTATCCAACCTAGGCTGACAAGGTTCGTGTTATACAAACATTATTGTTTGTATCTGGAATCAACACACTCTTGCAAGCATTGTTTGGAACACGTTTGCCCACGGTTGTGGGTGGTTCTTTCGCGTATGTGATACCTATCCTTTATATTATACGTGACTCGTCTTTGCAGAGAATTCCTGATCAACATGAAGTGAGTTCCTATGTTCTCTATTAAGGGCTTTCCAGAGACTGGTTCTTTTCTTCACCATTTATACATCAATGACCTAGTTAAGCTTAGATGCAGTTTGCCAAATTTTCAACTTGCAGAGGTTTTTGCAAACCATGCGAGCTATTCAAGGAGCACTAATTATTGCATCCAGTTTGCAAATAATACTTGGTTACAGTCAGCTTTGGGGAATTTTTACAAGGTAATCTATATAACCTTGCTTGAAGATATCACCATCGTGCTATTTGCATAAGTCATTTTACATTGTGTTATCTTTACAGGTTTTTCAGTCCCCTAGGGATGGCACCTGTAATTGGATTGGTTGGCTTGGGACTATTTGAAAGAGGTTTTCCTGCTGTATGTCAGTAGCTCTTTAGTGTTCAATCCTCTACGATAAGGGTGGCAGTCGTTGTTGGAAAAGAGAAATAAGACAACTTACATTTTTGAATGATTTATTTTTTGTTCTTTAGGTAGGAAACTGCGTGGAAATAGGCATACCAATGCTTTTGATGCTCATTGGACTATCTCAGGTAGTTTGTTTTTCTGCAAAAATAAGTTTCCTCCCTTCTTTTGGCTTCTCATTTTGATCATAATGATGAAATTTGTTGGTTTGCAGTATTTGAAGCACTACAGGCCATTCAGGGATTTTCCCATCTTTGAACGCTTTCCAGTACTCATCTGTGTTACAGTCATTTGGATATATTCTCTTATCCTAACAGCAGGTGGTGCATATAACCATAGGCCTACTAAAACTCAAGACAGCTGCCGCACTGACAGGGCCAATCTAATATCATCTGCTCCTTGGTAAAGTCTTAAATCACATTTTTTTCCCTTTTAATTTTGCTGTTGAAGTTTGTGCTCTTTCTTAATATTAATGCTTACAGGTTCAAATTCCCATATCCTTTGCAATGGGGTGCGCCGACTTTTGATGCTGGCCATTCAGTATCCATGATGGCTGCTGTATGGGTTTCTGTCATAGAGGTAACAGTTGATAATGTTTATATTTCCTATAATGGCTTTTAAATTTCTTTTGCTCAAATCTGCAGTCAACCGGTGCTTATAAGGCAGCATCACGCCTGGCTATTGCAACTCCTCCACCTGCTTATGTATTGAGCCGAGGGATTGGCTGGCAGGTCTGCTAGTAAACTTTGTCTACTTAGATAACATCTAGTGTTGTGAACTTTTGGAGATTGTTGCATTTTGATTGTCTCAGATCGACTTAAATTATAACATTAGTATTTGTCCAATCATTTGGTCTTTATTTTTGGGAGATGAATGGACAACAAACTCGAATCTATAACTGCTCAGACATCTAAGCATGGACGCATATAGGTGAAGTTGTTACATTCATCTATACATACTGGGTGATATTTTCATCGTATGTTTATATGCTTTAAGCTTACAGGTTGCTTTTGATCTTGACCATAGACAAATTTTATGGCAATTGTTAAGCGAATGATGGTTGATCTAGAAAGTCTATACCACGTGTGGGGTTACAAGTCAACGGTTAACTTTGCAATTGTTGAAAGGACCCAAAGTCTTCAGAGTGTGATGTGTCATAATGTAACCCTAAATTTTGACAAATTCCATTAATTTTATAGAAGAGAGGGAGGAATATGATTATAAACATCAAATTTACGTGTGCTCCATTGAAGGATAACACTTTGGCAACTCTATAAATAAGGACTTGAACTAGCCAACCCTTTTTTGTTAAGTATAAGATAAGTGGCTTTGAACATAAAAGAGGTATAATACAAGGCATATTGCAATCAGGCAATCAAGCATTTTCTAACATAAACCACTAATACATGTAATTCTATGGATAGCAAGTGGTTCCATGATTGTATAATTTTTTTAGTCACCATAGTACAATCAATGCTTTGGAGTAATGAGCCTTGAGGATGCTTGGAACTAGTAAGATTTCTTCTGTGTTCTGTTTAGCCTGTTTTGTTTTATATTATGTTGATCAAGTGGGGGACTGATACAGTGTGATCAACAAAAAAAAAGTGCATGTTTTCATAAGAGCAATCCATATAAGAGAGAATAATGAAAGGCAAATGTTCAGAATGATGAAAAGGTAAGGGTCAAATTTGATCCTACAAGTTCAACTGGAAATTGTCGAAGTAGTAAGACAATTTCTAGAATTGCACTGAGTTGGTCATGGAAGCATAAGAGAAACAAGAACAAAAGAAAAGGAAAAAAATTGTAAGCTTCCTTTTGCTTTCCACTACATGCAGGTCAATTCCAAGTTTTCATAAAGTTAATTGTCCAGCCAATCTTTCTATACAACTTTACTTCAATTATGGATTGATTTTTGTGGTCATTACATGGTAGTTTAAAATAGATAGAGTAGCTAAACTGTGTTTGAGTCATGTAAAGACTCCTATCTCAGCTTAGAAGTTTGTTCATCACACTTTCGTTTCTTATGGTAATTATTTTCTTAAGAGTCCTTGAATGTTTATGTTCTTTTTCTAAACTAGTCCTTGCCATATGGAGACATAAGTGCACTTACTGTGACAAGGATGTCAATCATGCTACATAGTAAGGATTTTATTTCAAATGAGACCGCCCGCTACCAAGCGGTATCAGCCTGGCTACGGCGAGGGAAGAAGAAGCGCCGAGGGAGAAGAGGAAGAATCGGGAGAACCTCAATGCTTTCCGATCCGGCGCCACCCTCCCTCGACGGTCCCGATCCAGAAGGTAACAGAGAGGCGACTGCTCGGCTTCTTCTACGTCGCATTCTTCGCTGAAGGCCAGAGGCGTCTGCGGCCTTCGACACCCTCGCCGAACACCTAACGCGACGAGGAGAAGAAAAGGAGATGACGTTGTTGAGGCAGCGTACGCCTCCTTTTCTTATATATATATATATATATATATATATATATATATATATACCGAGCAGTACACCCTAGTGTATTGCTTAGTATGCTTGTACCGTATAGTACCGTACCGAGCAAAGCTCGAAACGTTAGTACGATACAAAATTACAAACCTTGCTACATAGTATGTTAAATAGTAAGTTCCATAGAAACCAGAAACACCCCCTATCAGTGAGCTTTTAGGCAGTTCTTCAGTTATTTCTTAAATGGAGTTTTGTCTGTATCAGCACTTCCTTTCTTCATAGATGAAAAATGTGATCGTCTTGAGTTTAAGCTTTGTAGCTAAATGCTTCATCATTCATGCTTCACCCCAGGGGATTGGTGTGCTGCTGGATGGTCTGTTTGGAACTGGAACAGGCTCCACTGTCTCTGTGTAAGCTTTCCTATTTCCATGGCAAAGTTCTGCTGGCCTTAATAGGGAAAATGCCTTAGATATATGTAGATACATGCCAAATATTCATTAAAATCATATATTTCTTTCATCTATGAACACCATGTATCTCCCCTGCTTCCTGATTTTGGGAGGGTCCATATCATGGGTCTGGTGTTATGTCTATGAAGGGGATCTATGTTGTACATATCGCACAGAGTTGCAGCATGTACATTATTTGATTTTAGATAACAATGGCAATGATGATGACACTAGTTTGTGTAAAATTTTAGGGAGAATGTTGGTCTTCTTGGACTTACTCGAGTTGGCAGCCGCAGGGTGGTTCAGATTTCAGCTGGGTTCATGATTTTCTTTTCCACCTTAGGTATGATTTCTTTATTAATAATTCATTATATTGGCGGTTATGTTCTTTAACTTGCAATCAGTATCATGATCTGTTGCTTCAGGGAAATTTGGAGCCGTCTTTGCATCAATTCCATTTCCTATATTTGCAGCATTGTACTGTGTCCTTTTTGGCCTTGTTGGTATGTATTTCATTTTTGGGGTACATTTTATTCTTGCTGTTAATGTTTCTAATTTTATCTTTTTGAAATTTGCAGCTTCTGTTGGAATATCATTCCTTCAGTTTACAAACATGAACTCTATGAGAAACCTCATCATCACTGGTCTCTCACTTTTCCTTGGAATATCCGTTCCACAATATTTCAATGATACTCTGGTTTCTTCTGGCCATGCACCTGTAAATACACGTGCAGGATGGGTTAGTTATGTTTAACTGCCTTTTGGATTCTCTAAAGAATTTACTGAGTCGCAAGATAAATTACGATGGGTGCTGAATCAGACTGAAACTCATATTGACAAAGAAGTGGCAATGTGCAAAAAATAGTTTGATCATTAATTATGGCTCTTTTTAGTGTACCTATTAAAAATTTAACCAAAAACCTAAGCATGAATATGTCTTAAATACAAAGAATTTGGACACAGTTATTATAACTCAAAATAATACAAAAAATCACCAAGATCATTATAAAAAGTTCAAAACATTATCTTGGATTATGAGTGCCTTATGTTCCTTTATATTTCATTCAGAGTTAAATGGAATTTATATTGATCCTGTTACAAACCATCGAGCTCATAATGCATGAGATTTTGTTGTGATCGGAAATGCATTATTTTATTATTTTGCTTAAACTATCATGCATGTAAGCAGATATCCTTGTATGTAAGGCTTGCACTTGGTTCATAGTTCCTCAAGATGTTTGTTCAACCGAAAAGATTTACATTACATTTTGCTATTTAGATGTTTGCTTTTGCTGAAATTGTAAAATTTTCCTGCCTGCAGTTCAATGGGTTCTTAAATACCATATTTCTGTCACCCCCCACTGTCGGATTGATTGTCAGCGTATTTCTGGACAACACATTGGAAGTCGAGAAGTCTAAGAAGGATAGGGGTATGCCGTGGTGGGTGAAATTTAGAACGTTCAGAGGCGACAACAGGAACGAGGAGTTCTACACGCTTCCTTTCAATCTCAACAGATTCTTTCCACCTACCTAGCAAAGGCTCAGATTTATTTGGAAACACTGAGCTGCTTCATTTGGACAATGATGCTCGCTGGCATATCCTTCATCAATTCAGGCAGTTAATGATCCTGCAATTTTGAAGTCAAAAGGGTTCGGCCCAGTATCCGAGCATGTTTTGGTCGGATCCCCCATTAGTTGGCACCTTGCTGCTGCACTTTTGATGCTGCTTATGCTGCTAGCATCCTCTTGTATTTTGTTACATATCTCTCGTAATCTGGCAACTGGTTCATGTTTGTCTTGTAGTTTTTGGCCTAATAAGACAGACACTACTGTTTCATACATTTAATTGTTCTTCATTCATCCATCACTGTGACATGCTTATGCCTGGTTGATGGAACCTCCTCTGCTTTCTTGTTCTGAAAACCACCTTAGTATCTGAAATAGCAAATAGGGAAATGCATCATTTTGGTAGGAACTTTATCTTCTCCATATCCTGTGATCAGTGCACACGAGTTTATTTATTACTTGTGCAGATGTACTACCATAGATGATGCTTATCATAGGCTTCTAAATTAGGTTTTTTGTTCCTGGATTGTGTTATGGATAGTCCGTGGCATTATGAATTGAATGAAGGGAAAATAAAGAGGAGGAAATGGTAATTGAGGAGAATAGGATGCCATGGCAGAGGCCAAAAGTGAAGGAGAGGAAATAAAGCTTTGACCATTTTGCCTTTTGTCTTTTTAATGTTCCAAAACAAAGGTAGAAATATGATATGTGTGGTCAACCACAGAGGATCATGCAAACATAAGTGATGTTTCTTCTACAAATCTGCTTGCCTTTGTCGATGAAGCAGAAGGCTTAGAAAGCCTAAATTTCCATTGCAACGAGAAGAAAGTTGAGAGAAAGTGGCCTTCCCAATCAAAGAGAGTAGAGAGACGGTGTTGATCTCCAAAACATCCTTCCTTTTGCACCTTCTATCTTTCCTTTTGATTCTACACTCCCCAAAGTCTTTCCCCGATGAAGCTCATATATCTTCTTGTCACAGAGCTTTTGCTCCTACTACATCATCATCAGCAGCAGCAGCATCCGCATCAGCATCTCCACCTTCGTCATCGTCATCGTCATCTCGGTCATCACCATCAAGGTCCGCCAAGTTGCCTCCACCCGATTCCAGGAGCCCCTTCCCCTCCGCTCCCAAGCTCTGGTTCTCCTCCGCCGCCGCCGCGTTTGCCGCCGAGTCGGCACCTTTCCGCCTCCGCGTTTGATGCGGTGGATGACGTGCCGGTTCGGCGATGCGTCCCACCGCGCCGAGAAGCTCTTGTAGCACCCAAAGCACCCGCATTCCGGTTCAGGAGGTTGCGCCCGCCGCTGCCATAGAGCAAGTACTCCAGGACCTCCTGCTCCTCCTTGGTCAGCGCCGCCGGGCGGGCTAACACCGCCCTGGCGGTGGGCCCGGGTGGACTTTCCTCCCTTTCCTGTTTGCCGAGCTTCTTCATCACTTCGCCAGCCAAAAAAGCATAAAGATCACCTTTTTATGCTGTGTGTGTCAAAGAAAGCCAAAGAGGAGAGAGAGAGAGAGAGAGAGAGAGCCATGGATATGCCTGCCTACAAGTATAGTTGGTAAAGAGTCGTCTGCTTGATCAAGCATTTAGTAGTAACCATATAAGACAGCCCAGGCTGCAGAGTACAGTTATTTGATGAGGAAACAGTAGGAGAAATTACATTTTCCATGAACTAATTATTGTAGGCTTCTCAAAGAATTCACGATCAGTCACTGAAGTACACATTGACGATGGTTGGATGTCTCTATCATGTCTGTGCCAGTATGGTAATGACGAACGGTGCATAAGAAGGGAGGAGCTCACACGAACTCAGCCAGGCTTGTCCTCAGCGTCTGGTTGGCGCACAGACGGTTCAATCTCTCGGAGGGATGGATGGAATCCCAGAAGGCGTACTTGTCTGCGTCTTCGCAGGTGAAGGGGTTCCATTGGTTGCAGAGATAGCTGGCCTCTATCTTCCCCGTGCCGCAGCATCCTCTGCTCGCAACCTCGAATCCTGAGCACACCCACCTCATCATCGTCGCAGAGAGGAGCAGAAACTAAAGCTTGGCTTCCCCAAACTCACCGTATGAGGACGGGTTCTGCACGACGTGGAGCAACAGATCATAGAAAGGAGCAAGTCTCAGCTTCAGCCCCGGCAACGCCGCGCACAGCCTCGTCGTGAGTGCCTGCAGCTTAGCGTTGAAGTCCCTGGCCACCGTGTTGTACTCCTCCATGCACTCGCCCGGGTTCATGAGGTTGGAGGTCCTTTCCGACGGCAAGCACCCGAAGGGGGTGAGACCGGTGAAGGACACCTTGCGAGCCCCCAGGCGGTGGAGCTCCGTGAGGAAGTCGGCGGCGTGGCGGATGAGGAAGTCCTCGTACTCTTCCACCGTGAATTGCTCGCTCCGCTCCGTCACCTCCGAGTAGTAGTTCTCGATGAAGTCGTTGGTGCCGATGCTGACGATGTACACGGCCTCGTTAATGATGTAATTGGCCTTCGTCTTCCCCAGGTACGCTTCCAGTTTCTGCTGGTACTCCTTGAAGAACTCCATCTCTTGCCGTAGGGGGATGACAGACTGCACATTATCAAGAACGGAAGACCACACCATTAACAAACACTTCATTATAGCTAGCGTAGAACATCCAACTAAATCCGACAACCTAATCGAACGAGTCTGGGGGCAATGACTGGACTCATCATGCCAAATACCTACGAAAGCAGCTGCCATCCTAAAGTGACAGTAATGTCTTCCGAGAAATAGGCAAGTAATGTATCTTTAGCGAACTAAAGAGGCAACTGAGAATGGCACTTCAAAGGAGTAGGAATCCTTAGATACTCGATCCTTATCTAGAAAGGGTTTTAGCTGTCACCATTGCCACTTGTCCTCCTTGCCTGCTCCATAAACGTACATGCATCAGCCTCGTACTTGAACCTTTCACGTTTCCGAGAGAGGAAGGGGACAACTCTACTGGGGTTCTGATCCAAAGCTACACCAACTCTCATTCCTATACTCCCTCTGGTACATGAAATAGATGCAATAAGCTAAAGATGCATGCAAAGCGGGACTTACGAGCACGTCGGAGGTGGCGGCGTCGAGCCCCGTGGCCGCCGACGCAAAGCACACGCCAGTGGCGAAGTCCCTGATGCCGTAGGCCGGGTCGAGATAGGCCGGCACGATCGACGGTAGGCCGAGTGCCTCTGAGATGAAGTCGGTGGCGAGACGGCCGTTGCAGAAGCGACCGGTGGCGCGGCCGCCGGGGAAGTCCCGGCCGTAGGGCGGGAAGTTGGCCCTGGCGATGGTGGGGATGAAGTTGTTGTTGCCGGCGTCGACGGTCGAGTCGCCGAAGACGATCACCGCTGGAACGCGAGAAGGAGCGGCGAGGGAAGGGAAGAGTACGAGGAAGAGAAGGAGGCGTTCGTGGAGGACGAACGCCATCGCCGTCGGGTGCACTCAGCTTCGCTGTTCGGGGAACGAGGAAGCTCTGATACTTAATATAAGTGGAGGTCTCTCAGAGACAGTGTTTTGTTACATTACAGCCCTCTCAGACTGTCATCATAGGAAGAGATTTAAGCTACCCATATCAACCAACCGTATCACAATTATTGCGTCTAATGTGATACAGCCAAGAGGGAAACCGTTAGGTGGGAATAATATTGAGCGAAGCGGACAGATGACGATTTGATATGACTCGTCAGATGCCACGTCTTCCACTTACGTTATGGGGGTCATAAGATTGGGGATCGAACGGCCAACTGTCTTTGAGCGCTCTTAAAGAGCGCTGCGTTGAATGCCAACTGCTACCCTCCTCACAACGTCGTTGTCTCGGCTGGACCACAATACCTTACGCAAGCTGACGGTACATCATTGTTTCGGTTAATGAATACTACCACTATACATACGTACATAAGCAGGACGAAAGCGCATCGAGAATCGTGCGTCGCGTGATCTTGACCGTGTGCGGGTCACGGATGGAGCTGTATCAACTCTTTAGCTTGGCATAGATGCGCTTACTTGAACACATGCGAACTGAAGTCCTTTGACAACAAGGATTACTGTCCTTCCTTTACGTAACTGCTTCTTTGTCTAAGGAGGGACTGATATAATGAGAGGCTGTTATTGTGTTGCACTTTGAGATGTGGGGTTCCAGTAGACATCGAATAGAACTGAGTAAGAATAATATTTGTGACTTAATATATGAAACGTGAATAAAATTTTATGTCATGATTGAAATCAAATAACATTAGATTGGATTTACGATACGTACTTTTCTATGTTATCTGAAAAAGATCTCTATGTAATATGCAAAGACACTATCCCTCGAATCCGAGTATCATAGTGATATCGATCTACAAAGAGAACTAGACACTCATTCTCCTCTTTTTCTATCTTTTTATATGACTATTATTATTGATGGTTCAAGAAGATTAAAAAGAGAAATTATAAAATTTGAACTGTATCATGTATGACACATATTATTTAGTCCCTAGAGATTCTGTCTATTTATAGACGAGAGCAAAAGATTTATGATAAATTATTATAAGAGTTCCTTTAGTCAAGAGTATCCTCTAAGCGAACTTACTATAATATAAAAAATTTTTATTAGTCAATCATCATAATTTAATTAATTTAATTATATATTTTATCAGATCATGTAATCTAACTAATTTAACTGTACATGATTAATTAAACTAATTTAAATTATAAAGGATCATGATTACAATTTAACAGTACATGCAATCATGTGATGTACGTCCACGCACTGCGAGTACTGTAGTCGATGCCAGGTATGGTGGGGTTGCTCTTTGAGAGTTTGCACGCCGAAAGCAATCAACAGCGTCGGTGTATTTTCCTTGTTGTTCCATCCAAAATGTTTCTCATTCACATCGAAAGGAAAGAAATGACATCGGTAGTGTCTGCGATTGGGAACTTTGGATTAGCTGCATAGAACAACATGGCAATCCATGCTGTATCAAAGTTATAAGTTTACTTTGTTACTGACCTTCATCAGATTCACGTTGAATTTATTAATTTATATAAAAAATTACAGAATGATGCAACTCTTTAACCTATCGATCATCTTTATTAGCCTTTCATGCCTTAAATATAAATGAAATATGGAAAGTTATAAAATTCATGGGTTTTGGTAATAGTTGTTGATTCTCGGTTTTTGATGATGAAACCGATGTAATTTTTATTACTGCACTAGTTCACCCCCTTCTTAGTACCGACTGATTCATAACAATAATTTTTTGGAGGTGTTATTGCAATATGTTTGTGGTTAATTGGGAAAGCAAGGAACAAAGCTTGCTCTGATGAGATTTCCCTTTATCTTTTTATTATTATTTTCTATAAATCGATTGCTTGTGTGACGAACCTTTTTTTTATTGAGAATTATTTTTTTCTAAATATATTGAAGGCTCAATTGAGGTATATATCAAAAGAATTAGATAGGTGAAGCCAAGCCTCGACTAGACTAAACTTAATACTGATGGTTTTAGACAGGAATCGACAAAGGAGGGAGGCACCGATTTCCTTCTTCGTTCGAGCACTACTATATCATATATTATTGTCGGATGGTCATTTCGCATTTTACTACGAGGCTAAGGCGATTCTGGATAAACTAATAATTGCCATTCAAAAAGAAATATCCAAAATTCTTTGATGCAAATCTATTGGTTGATATCTTCAACAAGATAATCAAATCTCCTTGACAGATTCTAAGTCTTTATAGAGACATCTCCACCTGTTCCAAGTCTTGTATTAAGTATACGCATGCTGCATACATCGAGTGAAACAAACCTACACATTGGGTATGTGCATAGGTGTAGCATTATATGGCAAAGGGATTGACCGTATGATTTTGACATCCTATTTTTATTCGATTAGCAAAACTTTATTAGGTAATGGAGTGAGAATTAATCCTTCATAAGTTTGTCCGTAGTGGCTATCTAAGTATCTGAGAGTGCACAGACAACACATTCATAAATGATGGATGTTGCATTCGTCCTCAGAGCCACCGATCCATGATCGCAGCAGCTACATGAAGCACAACAATCATTTGTATACGTACAAGGTGGTGTTCATGAGGCGATCAGCAATGATACGGTACATCCTCTCCGTCGGGTGGAAGGCATCCCAGAACACGTACTTGTTGTCGTCTGTGCAGGTGAAGGGGCTCCTCCTGCTGCACATGTAGCCCATCTCGAACAATCCCGTCGCGCAGCAACCCGACACCGCGTTCTCAAATCCTGCCCATCTCAAGTAGAAGAAGAAGACAGAGTTCAAAGAGAAGAAGGAAAGAGTTGATCTCTAGCCGAAGGTGGTGTCGACGAACTCACCGTATGATGTGGGGTCGGTGACGACGTCCATGAACGGGTCGTACAGATTGCTGTAGGCTAATTTGACGTCAGGCAGCTTTTGGCTAAGCTCGGCCATCATAGTCTGGAGTTTGGCGTTGAAATCCGAGGCCACCTGGTTGTGCTCCTTGTTGCAGGAGTCCAGATTCTCCACCCTCTCCAATGGCAAGCACCCCATGGGAGGAAGGCCGGCGATGTTCACCTTGCGAGCGCCGAGATGGTAAAGGGCGTCCACGAAGCCTCGAGCGATGCTGATGAGGTAATCCTCGTACTTGTCCACGGTGTACTCCGACGACCGCCCGGAGAAGGCGTAGTAGTTCTCGAGGAAGTCGTTCGTTCCCAAGCTAATGATGTACAGAGCCTGGCTTATCGTTTGCTGCGCGGTGGCTTCCCCCTGGAAGCTCTTCAGCCTCTCTTGGTAGTTCTTGAAGTAGTCCAATTGCTTCCACAGTGGCAGGACGGACTGCCATGAGCCATCGAGCTCGAGTCATCAACTATCGTCTTCCGTCATGACCTAATCACAGAGCAAAAAGATCGGCTGAGGCTGGAGACTTACGAGCACGTCCGAGGTCACATTGTCGTAGCCGGTCGCGGCGGAGGCGAAGCAGACGCCCGCGGCGAAATCCTTCATCTCGAACGACGGATCAAGGTAAGCGGGGACGGTGTCGGGGAGGCCGAAGTCCTGCGATATGAAGTCGGTGGCGAGGCGGCCGTTGGAGAAGCGGCCGGTGGCCACCCCGCCGTTGAAGTCGCGACCATAGGGCTGGAAGTTGCTCCTGGCGACGGTCGGGAGGTAGTCGTTGTTGCCGGTGTCGACGGAGGAGTCACCGAACACGACGAGCGCCGGGACTTTGGCAGCGACGCCAGGCGCGTGCAGCAGCAGCAGCAGCAGCGGTTGCACCAAGAGGAGAAGGCAGTGCATCCAGGGCGTTGCCATCTTTTGCGCTGTGGCACTGCAAGTCTCGGCTTTGATGAGCATAAATAGAGCAACGAAATTGTGCCATGGAATGATGCAGATCTCGGCCTTCTTCTTCACTGGTAGGCCAACCACAAGGTGGTTTCCAACCACCAATGAGGTGGGTGAACCAATCTGAAATGGAGGCCACTGGGACAGTCTTTAAATGCACTTACATGATTCATTAAAGGATTCATACCCATATGGTCCTTGTATATACGAGAGGTACAACATAGTTAACTTTGTAGAAAGTCGGCTAAAAGGCATGCACACCCGGGGATGGGTCTTAAGTGCACCGCAAAGGTGGATTTGTCCCTTCATTCTAAGTCGATCGTTGCCTTATCTAAGGTCCAACATCATCTACATCTTTAAAATAAGGTTAGTAGTTGAAGAGTACAGAGCAGTTTACGTGGGCTACAACAATGACTGAGGTAGAAAAGAGGCGAAAAGTCAAGTCAAACACAGGTTCTAGGGTGACGATGGAGAGACCGGATGATGGCCAATCTAAAATTACGTATGTCCTGTAAACCAACGCATTTTAAATGGCATGTCCAGTTGTTTTGGGTGCTTCATACTAAAGGCAGTATGTGGTTCAAAGTTGCAAGAAGAGGTGGTGTTGATGAGGAGAGAGAGAGAGAGAGAGAGGAACATATCAGGCAAATGAGCGCTCATGATTTACATGCACAGTCGAGAAAATAAATCACAGAAGTTGGATAAAGGTTAATATACATGAGATCGATAACTGTTTCATCCCAAATGTTTATCTATTTAGTGATGGGTTACATAGAATATATGCTATCTAATTCTTTGAATTCCTAACAATTTGTGATTAGTCATCTTTTTAATCTCCATATTATACATAAATTTTCTCTTATTTAGTAGATCTCAATCATGGAATGTGTGTTATAACTCTTATCTTTAGAAAGAGAGAGAGAGTCTTGAGGAACCTAAGAAGCGGTCAGAGAGGCACTGCAGCCACCCGTTTCCTCGAATGGCCGAAACCGTCGTCGGTCTACTTCCCTCCCTCTCTCCTTAAATGGCTTCGTCCCCTCCCTTCCCTTTCACGGCCTTTCTTCTTCTTGTTGTCAACCGGCGACCACCCGCGACGACAACGATGGCCTCCCTCCGGGCGATGGCTATCCTCGCAATACTTGCATGCATGCTGCTGATGAGATCGGCCGCGGGCGACGTCGTGGCGGTGGGGGCGGACGGACTCACCATCAAGAGCACAGACTTCCACGTACCAGTGAGCCAAGCAACGGCAAGGCCCGCCGACCCCTTAGCTTCCAACCACGATGCGAACGCGGATGAGGGCGGCCCGGATATGTTCCATGTATTCGACCAGGAGCTGATCGTGTTGGGTCACTGAGAAATAATAACAATGTATCTGGATGCCTCCTTATTCACCCTGTTCTTCTCGATCTATTGCACTGATTTAATATCAACAACGATTTGAGTTCAAGAACAGGTCAATTCCTACAGCTTAGTCGTCGTGTGTGCCATGATTGCAAACATGGGATTCTAAACCTTTATCCCTTAACTCGCTTTCACGCCAAGGTGGTGCATCAGCTTTTGGTGTAGGAGAGAGCGAGGAGGAACTCGAGGAGTCCCACCTTTTGCCTGACACACTCAGCCTCTCCACCAAGTATCTTGGACTGTTGAAGACGAACCAGTTAATGATGATGCGCGGTCGAAAGGGGGAAGGAGCAGCGAGGTTGAGCAGCCCAACGGCGGGTGTCCCCGCGTGTTGTCGGTGTCATGACAGAACCACTTTGACGCCGTTGTCCTCTGTCGTGAGCCTAAGAAAAGAATGAGAGACGATAACTCACTCTGTGTACTACGCGGTGGTACTCCTCCCTCTACGTTGGAAGAAGAGTTGAACGAATGGAGCACGTCGAGTGTTGCAGGCGGGCATGCATGCGCAAGAAAGATACATCAAGCGTGCACACATCTTCCTGCGTTGAATTGGGTGAACTCGCATCATTCCCCTCGCACTTCCTTCTTAAGAATCCCGAGACACCTCCCTCACTATTTCATGCGCTCTCCCCTCTCCCTCCATATTGCTTCACAACCTTCTGTCGTCTCCTTCCATGGTTGAGCCCTCTTGATTCACAGGCCTCTCCTACCTCCTCCAGCTGCAGCTGAGCCCAATCGTGGCATGTATCTTCTGCTTTCTTCATTGGTTGTGATCGCAGTCAGTAGTGTTGGTGACTCGGTGGATGAAGGAAGTGGTATTGGTGAGGTTGAATCTGATGATTGGATTTACTTATGATACGATGGTAAACCCTTCTCAGATTGAGCCGCGCCAATATCACTGTCTTCTATTAATACCGCACTGGTGCATCGGTCCATCCGCAGTCAATACCAAACTGATTGCTTCATCTGCCTACATCTACTCTTATCTATCATTTAAGCTTTTTGCTGGTAATACCGCTTAATAGGGATAGGATTTCATTTCTTCTATGGCAAAGTTCAAATCTAGCATGTTTTTATCTAATGATGTCATCCAAAACATGTTTGCGTATCTGACATAGATCAGCGCTAAAATACGACTTTTAAGTTATCTCCCATATGTGTGATTCAATTCTTTTTATCCCATAGAGATGTGGCACTATTCTTCGTTGATCACGTGTGGCTCAATCACCATCACCTTTTTTAATTTATTTATTAAGATATATATATATATATCAGATTCTCAATTCAAAACTTCAGCTAATTTATAATTATTGTTAATATACTACTGCATGATGAAGACAGTAGATGACCATCGCAGAATGCGGCAGGTCGCGAACTCGCTTAACTGCTATCAACACACAACTTTTCCCTTTTGAACGAGTAAAATGAAATCAAAATGACAAAACTGCTCTTTTTTTTTGTGTTTTTAACATTGTGGTCTTTCTCCTATACAATTTCTTTTTCCACTAGCAAGGCAACCAAATTTAGGAAGGAGTTGGAGCAGGGCAAAGGAAAGGTTTCAACTACAAAGAAGGGAGCCGCCTTCTCTCCTACGAAGATGTTCTTCGATTCGTTTGCTCACTAATAATCCTCGGCGACCAAAACGTCTCCTACTCGAGATCTGTCACTCCGATGGGGTTCACGGCGGCGGCGTTGCGGGCCCTCTCCGATGGCGGCTGCACGCCGCACATCATGCGGCTCTGCTGCAGTCCCGCCATGTAGCTCCTCACCTCGTTGCGGATCATCTCTTGCATGATCGCCAGGAATTCGGCGCTAAAAGGAGAAGGCGCTGGCCGACGCCCCTCCTCGGCGGAAGTGGCTGCAGAGGAAAAGCCCGGTATCATCTGCTGCGGATCTGCAGCAGCAACAGAGCGCGACAGCTGGCTCTGGTGACTGGGTTTGAAGATGGCATGGACCTTGCGATCCTTGGAGGTGGACATCTGACATGATCCAGGAAGGGAGAGGGTGAGGGAAGTAGCTGGATCGTCGTCGTTGTTGGGAAACGTAGGGGCTACGGCAGCACTGATTGTCTCGCTCTGAGTCTGTTGGAGGATCGGAGAGGAGCATGGCACGATGCGGCCAGTTGTCGGAACCGGCTGATAGATGTGCGGCGGCGGCATCACCGGATAGCTATGGTGACTGGAATCACTGACAGCGGACCCGGACGGGCTTCCGGGGCTGAAGCAAATCCCTGATCCTCGCGACAACAGGATCAGGCCGTCGCTGCTTGCCCTCTTCAGCGGTCTCGTCGCTTCCGCCTCGTCCTCCATATCCGCTGCCTTGACCGACATGATCGCGTCGTAGTGGTGCTGCAGCCCGTCTTCTCCGGCGCAGGGGCGGCTGTGCTTGCGCTTGAGTGTAGAGTTCCAGTGGTTCTTGATGGCGTTGTCGGTGCGCCCGGAGAGGAGGCGGGCGATGGTGGCCCACTTGTTGCCGAAGCGGCGGTGGGCGCGGACGATGATCTCGTCCTCCTCATCCGTAAAGGGTCGGTGCTCCACCTGGGGCGAGAGCTGGTTGCACCATCGCAGCCGGCACGACTTGCCGGAGCGCCCCGGAATGGACTTGCTGATGATAGACCAGTTCCTGGGCCCATGCCGCTGCACCAGCCTCTGCAGCGACTCGTCCTCCGCCGGGCTCCACGGCCCCTTGATCCTATCAGCCTCCTTGCTCCTGCTTCCCCCCGTCGTCGTCGTCGTCGTCGCCGCCATCGGATCCAATCTCCCCCAACTCAAAAACTCCAACCGATCGATCCAAACCCCCAAGCGATTCCAACGAAAATCCCGGAGGGATATCAATACAAAGAAAAATAGGGAAGGATAGGCCACCGTCGGAAATAAACAAATATTTCGACCGTTATTTTGCTACGTTAGAGCAAATGTTCAAACCCAGAGGAAGAAGAGGCTGATGAAAGAAGCGAGAGTTATGGCAGTAGCAGCACGAAGAAGACAGACGGGATTTTATAGAGGATCGACGGTAACCGGGTTAAGGTATCGCTTGGCTTGCTGGGCGAGCTCGTCCGGTTCCCACAGGTTTCGTTTGCATACAGCTGGCGGTGGCCACGCATCTCCGTTATCTGGTCGACGGCACCACCTTTGTCTGCTCGACGACACTACCAACCGTGTGCCTTGTCAGCGGCTTGCCGCGTGGGGCCCGTACGATCTCCAATCGCATAACGGGTGCGGACAATGATGCCTCGTTGCGATTCCCACCATGTTTCAGACGGTAATTGTACACCCATCGAATCAGAATCGTAACGCCCTCAAACGCCATCTTGTTCATAGCGCCTTCCTTCCGTGACACTGCCGTTGTGAGTTCTGCCTGCGTGTATCACTCGACCCTTTCCGTTTCTACTCAGTACGCAGTAACACCGTCGATGGATGATGTTACTGTTGTGAATTATATCTTCCGATGGGAAGATATGGTATCCGTTCAGGCCAGCCTGTCAAGCTGTCAGATGCAGCCTTTAACTGCCCCCCACCCTCTCCTTTTCTTCTCCTGTACACACTCGAAAGCTCTCCAAACTGCCAAAAAACCGACTGCCATTTTTCTATCTCTAGATTTGACTGCACACCGACACCCCTCCCTCCCTCCCTCCCTCTTCCTTTCTAAACCACCTGTTACCGACCTTCCTCGCTCCTTCCTTACGCCTTTATTATATCTACGTACGTCTGTTATTTTATATAATGAACACGGTGTCCCCCCACTTAAAAAGTAATTTAGTAATAATTCTCCATCTAGAAGAATTAGCAAGGGGAGATACATGTTGGAAGTAAGCCTATCAATACTTGATTATTATACGAACGAGCACGGCAGCGTCGGTTGCTATCTGTCGTAGTTCATTAATGGATATTGGATTGCGATGGCATTTCCCGTGACTCGTACGTCGTGTACCCCCCCTCACAGCTGGCGATTTGGCCCGCCCGACCTCCCCGGCTGTGAAGCAGTGCAAAGAACCAACTACGTTCGCCTCCGCATCACACGGCCCACATGCATCTATTTCTCTTCCTTTCTACCAGTTCAAATTAATTCGACTGGGTCGGTTCGAGGAGACAACCGGGGAAACGTGACCATGAGAGAGATTGAAAGAGGGCGGTGGGGGTGGGAAAACGCCCGTCACGAACGCGTGTGAACGGAAATAGATATTTGAGGACCGGGAAAAGAGAACAACGGGCACGGTTGGGGCAGCACGTGCACCTGCAACCCACTTGTGGAGCGTGGCGCACGTGTGAGGGTGGGCCACCACGCATCGTTTGGGCACTTCAAAAAAGCGGTCATGTGGTGGGAGGGAAGCAGTTAGGTGGACCATGCTCCCCGTCTCGGGCACCACCATCCTTTTCTTATCGTTTTTTACTACACATTACGTAGCATCGTCATCTGAAGTCAAAATCTACCTACGCTGTTTCGTTTGCTTCTGAGCTGTCACGGTGGCCTGCCCCGATTAGAGCTGCAGCGAGATCCCAAAGCTTGCTTTTCCAAGACATCGCCACTGGTCCCCCTGACAGTGCCATCCTCGTGTCCACCACTTCCACATTATTGAATTCAGATGGACTATAATATAGCTTCTTGGCTGGCAGGCGAAAGAACTACGAAGGTGCAGCTTAGATTCCCTCCCACAAGCCCCCCCCCCCCCCATCTTTCCACTTGGGTTATCCGTGCCTAATACAACGCACCATGTTAGCGGAAACTTGACGTTCGGCGCCCGCGGCAGGCCATCCCCGTCACGTGGGGCTCACGAGGCTCGCCATCATGTACTTGTCCGTGCTCTTGGTTGGTTCTCCACGTGGGCCCCGTCAATCCCCACGTTCCCGAAGCGCCAACAGCAGTTCGTTCTCTGGCGTCCCACGTGGTCTGCGTGCTTCGGGATTCCGCCCCGGTGAGATCCCAAACCGGCGTACGAGTGAGGATGATGGTGATGACGCGGCGGATGACGTGATGGCCGTGTCTCGACGGCCTTGCCGTGGTTTCTTCAAACAACGAGCACCATTGCATCTTTGCCTTCGTTGCTTGAAAGATTTGTATTCCTAAAGGATGCCCGAAAGGTGTTCGACAGGCGCGCTGATGGAGTGGCAACTTACGTCCTCTCATTTTTCGCTTTGTGCCTCACGCACCCGTCACGCCCACCGCCCTCATCACCTTTTGCTTACTGATGCTTTTGGCCCCATCTTTATCAGTCCGGCGTACGTTTGTTGGTGGCGTGGAGGGGATGAAACGGGCACCACGCAGCGCTTTGTGTGGGTGCGGGAAAAGGCATTAGAGTGGTTGTGGGGGGTTGTCGGAGCTCGACAACAGACTAGCGTGGGTTGGAGCGGCCAATTCCTTGATGTGAGGACGGCCAAGTATGGTGTTTATGCACGGAGGTGGATGTGCAGATGAATTGTTTGTAGGAATGCGGGGGAACGTGGTGGGTATACACGGCCGCCCTCTGCGTTCTGTAGGCAAACATGCCTTCACATGTAAATGTAAAGAGAGCACATCGATCGATGTCGGCAGGGGAACACCCTGCTTCTTCCGCAAACCAGCTCATCTCATTAATGCTCCTCGCGCCAAGTCACCGTCACACAAGAATGTCCACATCCGAGTCATTCTGCCACTTGCCATTTATCGACAATAAATGGCACCATTTATTGTCGGTTTACCGAATAAAAAAAAAATGAGCTAATTATTAATCTATTTAAATTACCAGATTGGAATTCTCAGCCCAGCTCATCTTGGTTCCGTCCAACCCGAACCATTAGTCATTAAAACCCGACCCGGGCCGGCCGTTTTGGCCCAACTACTACTTATATGGGTTTTGGTCCAATTCAATAAACCGTCTTGCCCCAGTTGGTTATTCCTTCTCTCGCTCGCTGTCGAGTTCTTGGGGGAGGAAACTCCAACTAGATCTTGAAGAGGAGGAGAGAGCCGAAGGGAGTCGATCCATCGGATGAAGCGAGGACGTTACCCACCGCCATCGAAGGGTTCCTCCGCCGAAGCTGAAGGTTTCCCTCGTATTTTGCCTTTTTCCTTTCTTCTCGGATTAATCTTGGATTTCGATTATGATGAATCTTGAAATTCTTGAGCAAGCTAATAGATCTTTACGGATTAGATCTTGTTCGTGTATAGATAATACCCTAATAGGTTTGCCCTGCACATTCATGTTGATTTAGTTCTTGGATGTCACGGCTTTGTAGCTCCTGGCGACGCTTGTGAGTGGAAGCTTTTGTTCTCTTCTCCTCTGGATCTCTAATGGAGAGGGTCGATCTCCGGTGTTCCTCAGTACCTCCATGGAAACTTCAAGATTCTCTTGTTTTTCCCCTGTTCTTTTCTTTTCTTTTCCTTCCGCAGGTGTATCTCCCATTGATTTTTGATCGATGACTATGGAGATGAATCTTAGACATCTAGTCATGCTCCTCTTCTTTTCTTTTCTTTTCTTTCCTCTCCGCAGGTTGATCTCCTAGTGATTTTTGATCGATGCCAATGGAGATGAATCTTAGACTTCTTATCATTCCTCTCTTCTTTTCTTTTCTTTTCTTGCCCCTCCGCAGGTCGATCTCCTATGGATTTTTGATCGATGTCCATGGAGATGAATCTTGGACTTCTTGTGGATGCAACCAGACCTTTACTGATTAGATCTAGAATTCTTGGTAGAAGCTGAAATCGAGTCATTCAGGCCCTCTTATTTTCTTTTCTTTTCCCTACCTTCCGCTGGTGGATCTCCTATTGATTTTTCATCGATGTCCATGGAGATAATTCTTAGACCTTGTCATTCCCCTCTTTTCTTTTCTTGACCCGCCGCAGGTGGATCTCTTGTTGATTTTTTATCGATGTCTACGGAGATGAATCTTAGACTTCTTGTCATGCTCTTCGTTTCTTTTCTCTCGCCTCCGCTTTCGATCTCCTACGGATTTTTGATCGATGTCCATGGATTTGATTCTAGAATTCTTGTTAGTGGCTGAAATCGAGTCATTCAGGCCCTGGTTGGCTTTCTTCGGTGGCACCAAGGTCTGTCAGTGTCTTGGCTTTCCAAAACTCTATTATAATCTTGTTTATACCCCTACCTTCAACTAGTGAGGGTCCCTATCCTCATCTGACTTCTTTATGTCAGAAAGGAATCTTGCCAGCATATGGGAGGCCATGCTCCTATGGTCGCTTGACTGTGATAAAGAAGCCCTTCCTATTTCTTGATTGAAGGAAAACCGGATTTTGATTTCTTTCTATAAGTGATCTCTTAAAGTATACCTAAAAAAAAAAAGAAAACTTGTGAACTCCCCAAGAAAAAAAAAAAAGGAATTTCAATTGGCAAATCTAATTTTCTTCCATCAATATATTTTTGCTAGGGCTTACAAATAAGATGCTTTGCTTTTCTTGCTCTTGTCTGCAATCAAAGTGCTGCCTTCTTTGTCTGTGCTTTCTCAAGTTAGTAAAATATTCTTGCATTAAATCATTGGTTTGTGATTCTGCCTTCGATGTTAATCAGGTTAGTTAAGTCTTCTATGCTGAAATTATCAATACAGACTCCATTGTAGATGAATTATGCAACTTGAAAAAATTGAAGTGCACATCTTGAATTAAATAATAGATTGACACTCAACTAAGTAGTTATATTTTAAGATTTAGTTTGTTATCTTCTATTATGTATGCAATGAATAGCAAATTCTATATCTTATAGCAATAGTATTTAAAATGTGTGCTGAAATTTGGATGATTAAACTAAATATAATTTTGTCTTATCAATTAAATCTTTGGATTATTAATATGACGTATGTGCTGTTGGCAAAGCATCAATTTTATGCATTCCTGACTGTTGTTGTATAACCAATTATTAGATCATGTACCTGTGGTGATTATTTTGGAATTGATACAGGTTTCTGTCCAATAGTTACATGTGTCAGGACTGATCGAACTGTACATCAAACTGATATCTTTATTTTACTTGTGACATGCAAAATTATAAAGTGTGAAGGTTATCTGGTAGTACAGCTATAATTTTCAGTTACAGCTTATCACATTTTACCTTATCTAGCTTTTCCTCTCTCTTTTTTCCCCGTTTTTCTTTCTTTTGACTGCCTGCATATGTCTCCATATGCTTGCATGTTGTGCATAAAGAAAACCCAACCTGTCATGTCCAACTCCATGAATTCCTTGACCATTAGAGATGTGAAGTAACAGATTAGCTCCTCTGAGAGTTTTGGAGTGGTAATTTTTCGTTAGATTTTCTGTTTTGTGCTTGTAGCACAAATGGTGAAGGGTGGGATGAGGCCTTCAATCTCCAATCCCATTAAGCTCTTCAGCTCTTTGGAGAACCCTGATATGAATTTTTGGTTCAAGTGATATTATGATGACAAAATGTGTTTCTGAAGTCATATTAGGTTTTTTGTGTCATTAGCATAATAGAGACTATGATGATAGAGAAGGAAGGAGTGTGAGGGGACGGAACAAGAGGGACAACGACTAGGGGAAGGAGTCAGTGTGAGAAGGAATGAGATCCTTCTCTCCCCGTCATTTGCCTTCCCTCCCCCTACCCTCATTGAGAACTTCAATCAAATTCACATCCATAAAACCTGTATAGTTTATACAATTAGAACTTCAACCATTTATCTCAAGTTCATATCATCATAAATTAAACTTAATATTTCAAAATTCTAAACGAGAGAGATCTTTTAACACTTTTACATAATAAGGTTTGCCCATAATTTTGAATAGCTCTCCACAAGTTGACCTGAAAGATGTATATAGCAACGGAGTGAGTTAAAAGGCTCAGCAAGTGATCAAACATATCCAGAATGAAAAAAGATAGTTTCAAACAAACTAGGTATCATAATGCAAGATATAATACAAATAAAGCACAGAGTGTTTTCAAAACATATCAATAGCATATCAAAGAACATATTAACGACATATGAACTATTTCGAAGCATATCAAAGAACAAATACTAAACAAAAGTTCATACATCATATTTACAATCACATACAGGTGTAGTGGGATTACCGACAAAGCATCGCAGGCTCTAAGCATAATCCTTTTACCATTTCACCAAACACCAGAGTACAAAGGGCATTATGAATAATAAATTGGCACATGTAGTACAACGAAACGTACATGTGCCCTTTACAAATGCATTCAAATTTAAAAGAAAATAAAAACATGCAAAACAAGAACATCCAAGAATTCAAAGCAATAACATAAAGCTAATTTGAAGAAAGAATATTAGATGAAATCAATTTTTAATTTATTTAAAATTATGCTCCGATTTATTTGAAAATATATTATAAAGAGATTTCAATCTACTTTCAGATAAAATAAGTTTTATATAAATCAAAGTTTCCAACAGAAAGTTATAAATAATTCGATAACCAAAGATCAGATCAAAATCTCTATTTTGCAGAATTCGGATCGATTTCAATAGAAAACTGGGTAGATATTTGGACTTCAAATCTTTCGATCTAGGTATAAAAAAAGGATATATTGAGTCTGGTTTCTAATGAAATAAGTTTTGAACAAATCAGAGTTTCCTATAGGGACTTATAGCAGATGGAGTCAGCATGGCTTGGTTCAGTCTAATAAGGATCTGATAAGGATCCCTCACACCATAGAAGATGGAGTCAGCATGGCTTGGTTCAGTCTCGAATGTATAGGATTGTCCACGTTGGCATTCAGTTGATGATGATCGTGCTTTGGTGAGGTCAGGCTTAGGCTCTAGCTTCGAAGTCGGGAAACTCCCTTTGGCTGACCGCCGCCTTTCTGTCAACGAACCCTGCACACAGGTCAGGGTCGAGAAGGCGGCTCTCGATTTCGACCCCTCCGAAGATCTTGTTAGAATTGAGTGAAAAATCAGCCACCTCGATTTTTATCCTTCCCTCGGGGGACCAACCGTACCTATAATATTTATGATTGTCGACGTCATACTTGGTCGGCGTCGTCCCGACCTTCACAAAACGACGTTGTACTCGACTGACATCGTCCCGGCCTTCGCGGAATGATGCTGTACTTGGTCAGCGCCGATCCGATCTTTATGGGACGACGTTGTACTCGGTCGGCGCCATCCCGACTCCTACGGGATGGCATGATACTCGGTCTGCACCTTCCGACCTTTACGGAATCGACGTTGACCGAGGGGTGCAATCTGACGTGATGACCCTAATGCTGATGTGGCCATGAATAGCAAAATAATCCTTGTTTACCAAAATATGCCCTATCAGTATCGAAAGGTCAGAAGCTATGATCCTTGTTTTATATAATCTATAAGGTTAATTAAAACAGAAGTTTGGACAGACAAATTTACTCAAAATCCTTTAAATAAGCTATCAAAAGAAAGGTTTACGAGTCTATATTCATATCAAACTAGTTTTATTGAAATTGAAAATTTATGCAGGGATTTATAGCTACAACAAAGTAGAAGGGTCATAATCTCAAAAGTTTTCAAATTCAAATCGTTACGTCTAAACAAGAGATGTACCAAATACAAGATTAGAACAATTCAAAGTTTTCATATTCAAGGCAAAAGCAAAGATAAAATCGTAGTAGAGAAAGGTTTAGGACACTTGCAGGAGCAAAGATCGAAACACTTTCAATATGAAAGATCAGAACACTTGCAATAGGAAAGATCAGAACACTTGTCTTTCAAAGATTTTGATCCGAAGAAGGTACAAGCCCTATCTTCTTTCATTTTCTGCACCTATCTTCTTTTTCCTCCGTCTCCTCTCCCTGTTTCATTTTCAGCACCTATCCTCTCCGCAGCCACCTTCCCCTCTTCCTCTTCTTCCCTCTCCTCTCTCTTCTTCCTTTTCTTCTCTTCTTTCCCAACTGCCGCAATCGCAAACGCAACCACCTTCTTTCCTTTCTCTTCTTCTTTCTCAGTCGCAACCACAGCTCCCCTTCCTCTCTTCTTCCTCTCCTTCTCTTCCAGCTGCCATTGCTGCAGCCGCAGCCTCTTCTTTCCCTTCTCTTCTTCTCCTCTTCTTTCCTTCTCCTCCCCGACGCACAACGCCTCCTCTTCTCTGTTTCCTCCTACGGGATACAAAGGTGTTGCAGCCACCTTCTTCTTCTTCCAGTCTCCTCCCCACATATCCTCTCCTATGTTTCCTCTTGCGGGAAACAGAGGTGCTACAACCCTAGCTGCAGACACCTCTCTCTCCTCTCCGTCTACCCTGGGCTGCAGCACCTCTCTCTCCTCTCCCTCTTCCCACTCTTCTTCTTCTTTTCTTCTTTTCTCCTCTTCTTCCCTTCTTCTCCTCCCTGACACCGGACACCTCCTCCTCTGTTTTCTCTTGCAGGAAACAGAGATGCGCACAAGGAAACAGAGAGGTGATGGGATAAAATCATAATTTTTAATTTTTTTTATATAATTTAACAGTTTAATCATTAAAATTTTTATAAATAAATTTCAGAAGTGAGGAATATTATACCTGTCCCCCTCCCCTCTCTCACCCTTTCCCCTTGCCTCCCCCGCCACTGCCGAATCCCCTCGTCCCCCTCACCTCCCCTCGAAATGTCAGCCAAAAAATACTAGTTAGGTTTTGACATAGAAGAAAAGTGGAAATGCTATTCTTCCATATGTCAGTGATTTATGAAACCAAAACATGCAAAAGAGGAAAGACAAGTACTACCCTAGAGCTGTCTATAAAACACCTAGAACAAAGTCACCAGAGACTTTTCTAAGGCGACGGGATAACTAAAAATTAATCTGGTGGTGTCCTAGGGATTAACCCCAACGTACAATTCTATTAAGCTGCTACTATTCTATTGAGCTGTTCTATTGAGTGGATAGCAGCATACAGTAATGCTGCTATTCTATTGAGCTAATATTTTTCCTCGAGTAATATATACAAAAGCTGAGTGTTGAGCAAATATTTTTCCTCAAGTAATATTCTATTAGTTGAGTGTTGAGCAAAAACAGTCAACATAATAATCAACACTATTGAACAATGTCATCGAAATACATGAGTGCTTGACTTGAATATATTCTTTTGTCTATTTTGATAATCATTAGGACAAAAAACAAATTGTGCTACATGTTAACAAACTCCAATTGTCTTTAAGTCTAATTTTTCCGGGCATTCAAAAGATATACAGTTCTCCCTTCTTTACACTTGTCCAAACTTATAGGGTCAGAAACTAGGCAATAACTAAGTACAATCATTGCGAATGCATAATGTCTTTCTGTACAAAAAAGTTATCTAATAGAACTTAGCAAGTTGGAGAGCAGCCTCCATTCAACCAGTTTAAAATGTAAAAATCCTGTGCCTTATTTTGTTTTCACTGTTATTCACCAAGTAGATGAATTCTCTAGCATCACATAGAACCTAAATGCCGTTACTTATACCAATCAATGGTGTTCCTACATGCATTGAGGCAAACAAAACATATCAAGCCATACTTTCTACACCCGCTTATGGCTTACGTATCTCAGAGGTGAGGCTATGCGAGAGGCAACATGGAACCCTTGTTGACTATCTAGGTAAATAAGGTAGAATGATACAAGCTTCTGCCAGTAAATAATTTTCCTCAATCCAGTACAGACAAATAAAGTATCACAACTTTTAGGCAACAATGAGCCAAATATAGTATGTTAGGACAAAAAACAAATGATAATTAATTACAGAGCAGTTACATAAGCATAAAATATGTTTTTTTGAATATTTCATAGAAGTTGCCATTTTGGCAATTAACTTACAAAAAAAAATTATATATAGGTCTCACAAGCAGGATAGGAAATTTATGTGCAAAGACATTGTCTACCAGTTGAAGGCTTCACACAAAAAATAGTAAGTTAAATGCATATACAGCATGGACAAATTACAGCAGTTATATAATCATATAATATGGGTTCAGTTAAAGATATCAACGTAATTGTATATTTCATAGAATTTGTCCTTTTGGATGTCTCACAAGTGGGATGGAAAATTTATATGCAGAAGACAATTGTCTACATTCCACCAGTTGAAGCCTCAAGAATCAAAATCAAGACACTCCTATTACAATCAGTACCAACCGTCCGCTGGTTCATTCAAAGTCATGCAAAATCTTAAATGACAAAGTTATCAGTGTATATAATAGTTCTTACTTTGTTTTTCTTAAAATTAATTCAATGTTGCAAAGCATTTTCTACGTTTTCAGTTTTCTGGCTTTTGTATTTTAAAGACTTAGAGAAATGGCATACACTTGGAAGAAGAAGGTAAACATTTTTATAAAGACAAATTTCTCATGCAGGGTGGCATAACCAAGAGCTAGAATTAAACTACCAAGTCACAATAAAATAATTAACTCTATGATTTTATCCAAAACGACCAAAGTCAATAGATCCAAAACATCCTGTATCAATGTGGTCTAAAAGATTCTGGACTTCCATTATTCCATAATATTTTCCTTGAACAAGAGACCGACTGTGCACAAATCAAGTGAGCATATTTTTTTATATCCATCATTATAGGCCTAATTGAGGGTATCTATACATCAACATGTCAATGAACAAATCATATAATGTGATAAAAATTAGATGCAAAACAAGAAATGTGTTATAGACTTGTATTCCAATCTCGATCATCGAAGTCCTTATACTATACACTATACAAAATTTATAAACCTTAAAATAAGGTAAAAGGGAGGGATTAATGATCGTGACCACCATGTGTATATGCATGTGCATATGTACACAGACATCAAGAAACCAAACATAGACTTCTGGAAAAGACACAATAGCAATTAGAATTTGAGGATCCCTTCTGATCATCAAGCTCAAGATTCTTGCAAGTACAAATCCTACGTTGAAGCAAACATGTGTTTGCCAAGAATTTTCCTTGAGTCATCCATTAAAACGTGGGGGTTAGAAAGATCAAGATTACCATAGGACAAAGACGACTGACATCGTGAACGACCCAAATAAACTGAAATCAAGTAAGAACGAGAAAAGGACATAACACACCACCGCTGGTTACCCTACCTTTCACGAAGATGCTACCCAAGACCTCAAAACCAGATTACCAGAGGGAAAAGAAATAGTGAACAATATCTGACCTCTTGACATGTCAATCGTCTTTTCAAAAGACTGACTACGCACAAAACATTTGAGCATATTTTTAAATCCATCATGATAGCCCTAACTGTGATTATTAACACATACACATGCCAATGAACCGATCATATAATGTGATAAGAATTAGATGCAAATCAAGAAATGTATTATAGACTTGTGTTCCAAACTTGAAGATCTGAGTTCTTTTACCATACACTATACAAAATTTATCAACCTTAAAATAGGGTAAAAGGGAAGATCAATGATCGTCATGCATGTACACACACACATCAAGAAACCAAACATGAGTTATGGCAAAGACACAACAGCAATTATAGTTTGAGGACCCCTTTGAGCATCAAGATCAAGATTCTTGCAAGTACAAACCCTACAAGAAATTTTCCTTAAGGCGTCCACTAAAACGTGGGGGCTAGAAAGATCAAGACTACCAGAGGACAAAGACGATTGACATCGCGAAGGACCAAAGAAGCGAAATCAAATACTGCCTTCGGATGCATCATGTCGCAAAAAAGAACGTTAGCCTTAACCAAAGAACGAGAAAAGAACAGAACAAACCACCGCAGTTACCGTACCGCCTAGAAGACTCTACCCATAACCAGATTCCCAGAGGCAGAAGAAATATGGAACAAGATCCGATCTCTTGAGATGCAATCGTCTTTTCAAAAGACTGACTACGCACAAAACATTTGAGCATATTTTTAAATCCATCATGATAACCCTAACTGTGATTATTAACACATACACATGCCAATGAACCGATCATATAATGTGATAAGAATTAGATGCAAAACAAGAAATGTATTATAGACTTCAATTCCAAACTTGAAGATCGAAATTCTTTTGCCGTGATCATTTATCGTGATGCATGTACATATACACACATCAAGAAACCAAACACGACTTATGGCAAAGACACAACAGCAATTAGAGTTTGAGGATCCCTTCTGAGCATCAAGATCAAGATTCTTGCAAGTACAAACCCTACAAGAAATTTTCCTTAAGGCGTCCATTAAAACATGGGGGCTAGAAAGATCAAGACTACCAGAAGCCAGACGATTGACATCGCGAAAGACCAAACAAACGAAATCAAAGACCGCCTTCGGATGCATCATGTCGCAAGAAAGAACATTAGCCTTAACCAAAGAACGAGAAAAGGACAGAACAAACCACCGTAGTTACCCTACCGGCCAAGAAGACTATACCCAAGAACTGATAACCAGATTACCGGAGGCAGAAGAAATATGTAACAAGATCCAACCTCTTGAGATTATCGCCAGCGGCGGCACCCAGAGATTAGGTTTGGGGTGAAATACGACAGGGCGGAGGACGTCGACGGCTCCGAGTGAGGAGAGATGATGGAGAGCTAAAAGAACAGGGAGGGAACGGTTTGGGTATCGCGAAGCTTCGAGATGATATATATACAACTTGAATGCGATCGAGCCGACGCTCTTCTGTTTCTTGGGCTCGTGGATCTATCGGTCGTTAACCATGCCACGTGTTCTTTAATAATAATAATAATAATAATAATGATTCTGCTACACGGCATGGTCGAGTCATCCTTGCAACGGAGATAGCGCTACATGGTTAACATCATCATCATCATAAGATGTTGACCAGGTCAAACCACCACGCCTTCCACACAAAGCGAGGGCGAGAGCTTATAGGATGGCGGATGCTTAACAGAGGACAAGTGCCTTTCCAAGAGAAGAGAGAGGGAAAGACGGGGAGAAATTTAAGCTCGTCCATTACCTTTTCTTTTCCTCACACATCCCAACAAATAAATTCGTTGATGTGTTCTAATGCACGAGTAGGATCGTTGTTCTAACATCCTCTCTGTTTTCCTGGAGGTGGTGGGTTTCCTGGGAGCCAGGAAACCTTGCCTCCATTTTGGGTGGGCACCAAAAGAATCTTCGAGTCCCAAGGTTGGTTTTCTGGATTATTTATTACCGATGCCATATCTGCATGAACAAAGCAAGTTTCGTCCTACAGCGATCTTGTTGTATGAGTTGCAGGACTTCGTCTCTGGAACTGGAGGAATGAAGCTGAATGTGCTTCTGTTTATCGTGCTTCTCCATGGAGCTGCAGCAGCTGTGGTTTCTCCCACGAAATGGCAGACCTTGAGCGGTACGATCATGGCTTCCTTCCATCTCAGGGTCGTAATAGGCCATACTAAGAGGCTGCAAGGTGTAAAGAATGTTTTCTTCTTCCTGTCCATGTCGCAGGTAATGCTCCTGCAGTCATAGCACGCGGTGGCTTCTCCGGACTCTTCCCCGAGTCAAGCCAATTTGCGTACCAGTTTGCACAGTCAACAAGCTTGAAGAACGTCGTTTTGTACTGTGATCTCCAATTAACCAAAGATGGGGCTGGCATCTGCCACTCGGATCTGAGACTCGATAATTCCACAACCATCTCAGCTGTCTTCCCAAAAGGAAGAACTACTTATTCTGTGAATGGGCGGCCTGTTCAAGGATGGTTCTCAATTGATTTCACCTCGGATCAACTATATAACAACGTCACATGTGAGTACACCGGTTCTTCAAGTGCAGCACTGCACCATCTATTCATCTGACTGAATCATCTAACGTTTCTTCTCCACTCTTGCTTTGAAGTGATCCAAAGTATCTTTTCTCGACCAAGCGTGTTCGATGGCAACCTGCCGGTGTCCATGGTGGAAGATGTAGCGGGGCTTCACCCTTACCAGCTTTGGGTAAACGTGCAGGTACATGATCTCGATGAACAGCATTTCTGGTTCTTCATCAGCTACTTGTGCGTTACCGACATTAACTCCTTTCCAATCTGCTGCATGCAGTACAACACCTTCTTCAAGGAACATGACTTGGACGCAGTGGACTACATTAGATCAGTATCAAGGGAAACGATCATGGATTACATCTCTTCTCCAGAAATAGGGTTCCTGAAGAGTCTGAGCGGATTGCCGGGGAGACACAAGACGAAGCTCATCTTCCGGTTCATGGAAGTGGATGATGTCGAGCCCTCCACGAAGAAAACATACCAAGCTCTCCTAAACGATCTTGTCACCATCAAGTCATTTGCCTCTGGGATTCTTGTGCCCAAAAGCTACATATGGCCTGTCAACAAAGACCAGTATCTGGAGGCTCACACTTCTTTGGTCACAGATGCTCATGGTGTGGGTTTGGAAGTCTACGCTTATGACTTCGCCAATGATGCCCCTGCGAGCTACAACTACAGCTATGATCCCACCGTGGAGTACCTGCAGTTTATTAGCAACTCCAACTTCTCTGTCGATGGCGTGCTTACCGACTTCCCTTCCACGGCCTCAGAAGCCGTAGGTAACCAATATCCTCCTCGTCCGTCGATGGCTTCTCCGTCGATGTAGACTGCTTACTATCTCTGTCTCGTTTGCATGCTGCAGCTTGCTTGGCACATAACGAGAATAAACCTATCCCTACCGAAGGTAAACGTAGTTAATTATAAGGCAATTTACGATCACAGAATTCTAGTCATTTACTTGTTTTGATCTTGATGCAGCAGGGAGACCACTAATCATAACACACAATGGTGCGAGTGGAATGTTTGCTGGATGCACTGATGTGGCGTATCAACGAGCAGTGGAAGATGGAGCTGATGTTCTTGACTGTTCGATTCAGATGTCAAAGGATGGTGTTGCCTTTTGCTTGGATTCGGCAGATCTTATGGGCGACACAACCGCAGCTGCTGCGTTCATGCCGCGAGCGGCAATGGTTCCCGAGATACAGCAAAACAATGGAATCTTCTCCTTTGATCTCACATGGAGCGAGATCCAAAGCTTGAAGCGTAAGCAACCTTACTCTGTTCGCCATTGGAAATCTAATTCCGAGAATGTTGATCCCATGGTTTTGGTTATCTTCCTGTAGCGGCATTGACGAGCCCCATGTCTCAGTCCGGCTTGGCAAGAAATCCTGCAGCGAAAAGTGAGGGCAAGTTCACGACGCTGGCTGACTTCTTGCAGTTTGCGAAGAAGAGCACCGTCTCTGGAATCTTGATCAACATAGAGGTGGTCATCTTTTTGGAATACTGCACAGATCTGGTTTGTTCGAGTCATCCATGCACTCATCGTCATCTTGATCCTGCAGAACGCAGCTTACCTTGCTTCGAAGAAAGGACTTGGGGTGGTAGACGCAGTCTCCACCGCGTTGAGGAATGCCAGTTACGACAAGCAAGTGTACATCCAGTCCGACGACACCGCGGTCCTCTCTGCATTCAAGAAGAATTCTGGATACCAGCGAGTGCTCCACGTCAAGGAGACGATAAGCGACGCTCCAAAGCCAACAGTGGAGGAGATCAAGCAGTTCGCTGACGCGGTCAACCTTCCTAGATCGTCCATCGTCGCCGCCTCGGGCTTCTTCGTCTCCGCCTTCACCAACGTGGTTGACCAGATGCACGCAGCTAACATATCGGTTTACGTCTCGGTGCTGAGGAACGAGTTCTTGACCATAGCGTTTGATTACTTCTCCGACCCGATGGTGGAGCTTGCTACGTACGTTGCAGGTGTCGGAGTTGACGGCGTCGTGACCGAGTTCCCAGCCACGGCAGCTGCATACCTCAGTGAGTATCTTCTTTTACTTCGATTTAGCTGACAAGGAGAAATCTTGCTGCTGTCTTGGCAATCTAAGATTTGGTGCTTGGGATATGCCCTTTTGATGTTGCAGAGAGCCCATGCTCTGACTTGAATGCCAACCTACCGTACTCGATCTTACCAGCAGAGCCCGGTACTTTGCTGTCGCTGGCATCACCAGACGCGGCGCCTCCGGCGGAAGCCCCTGCGCCAGTTCTCGAGGTCGCTGACGTTGTGGATCCGCCGCTTCCCCCGGTGGCAGATCTCGTCGAGAAGGCGCCGGTCACTTCACCGACGACTCAACATCCTCCGAGTAGCCAGCCTGCAAATGTTACCAATGCTGCTCTCTGTCTCTTGATGGCGATGCTTAGCTTCTTTGCTCTGAGCGGTCACTGATGCGGTGCTCTAGTCAGTATACTGTACCTTGAGAAAGCTTGTTGACATTGGAAAGAGTTCCATCCTCTTTATGTCTTCTTTTGCTCTTTCCTCTGTTGCATGGATGACTTTGAGCAGCTGTTCTTCCCTTGACTACGGATCTTAAACGAAAAGAAAGAGCAAAGAAATCTAATTCGAGTCCTTAAAGTTTGTCATATATCTCTGTAAAAAAGAATGGGAATTGAGCTTCTCTTTTCGCGGTGAAGCAAGATGGTGGTGTATCTGCATTTGGCAGTAACTATGCAGACTCGAATCTGGGAAACATGGAAGAACTCTGAGTTCTACTTCGCTGCCTAATCGATACAAAGCAGTGCAGAGTGACCACAATCTAATCATTTAGTCACAACCAAAACGGAAGGCTGGTCGTCAACTCACACTAAGGAAAACAAGAAGAACGACTCATATATTGAACACATCAAAGAGGAACAAATCAGTGTGTGTTGCAGTCGAAAGGTCAATGGCATCACGGATTCCATTTGCTATGATTCGACAGCAGAACGTTGGCAGACTGTGGATGCGGAAGCGGAGAGATGTTGTCCAGCACTTGGACTGCCTCCTTCATGGAGGGCCGCCTCTGAGGTGCCATGGCACAGCAAGCGAACCCCAGCTTGATGCAGCACAGCAGAGCCTCCTCCTTGCCTTCCACCTCCCCTCTTATCGCCGCGTCGGCCATCCTCAGAAGCCTGTTCTTCTCCTCCACCACAAGCCCTGCGTTCCAGTGAGAGAGCTCCACCTCCGAGAACACTCTTCCGGCAACCAGCTCCAGCAACACCATCCCGAACGAGTAAACGTCCCACTTGGCGCTGGGCTTCAGGTTCTTCAGGGACTCCGGCGCCTGATACGGCGGAGGAGCGAGTGCCGAGGAGGAGGAGCCGCCTGGGGCGGAAGGACTAGCTCCGGCGACCGAGGACAGATCCGGCAAGCTGATCGAAGAGTGCATCGACCGCTTACTCCCGAATTGCCGGGCCGACGCGCCCGCGCCCAACATCACCCTGTCCAGGCCGAAATCTCCGATCTTTGGCTCCATGTCTGAATCCAATAAAATGTTGCTCGGTTTGAGATTGCCATGCGAGCACTTCTTCTCGTGGATGTAGGCGAGGCCTCTCGCCACGCCTCTCGCTATTCCGAGTCGTGCCTCCCAGCTCAGATGCAACGGCGACGAGCCGAGCTTCTCTGTAAACACTCGGGCAAGTACACAGGACTCAACCCACCGATTCATGGAGCAAACTTCATCGTAGAAAAGAGACGGCAAAAGAAGACAGAGACATACTGCTGAGAGAGATGTTGGCGAGGCTACCGTTGGGGGCATAGTCGTGGATGAGAAGCTTCTCGTCGGCGCCCCAGGAGAATCCCCGGAGGCGGAGGAGGTTCGGGTGGCGGAATTTGGCAATGCTGCGGACCTGAGCACCAAAATCCTTTAACTTGCCGATGACGCTGCCCTCCCCAATGCGGCGGACGGCCAAGGCGGTGCCGTCGGCGAGCACCGCCTTGTAGACGATGCTGGACGCACTGGCGCCGAGTATATAAGCCGAGGCTTTGAGCAATGTCTCGATTTCCAGCTCTGTCTCGCCGTCGACCATGACAAGAGTAGCCCCCTGTAGTTTCTGCTGCGAGTGGGATCTACCGTCCTCACCGTCCTTTTCTCTCTTTGGCGCTTCTTCTACTTCTCCCTCCGTCTCGGAGGATCCCGAAGTCTCCGATGTCTCCTCGGTGTCACCTCCGTCGCCGCCGCCTTTCTTTCTCAAACAGCAAGACAACAGCCCTATGGTTTTGGATTCAGGGGATGCCGTTGTTGCTGTTGGCGGCGGCTCATTCTTCAGCCCTACTCCTCCAACTTCTTTCTGCTGCCGCTGCTCTTGCGTCTTCTTCTTCTTCTTCACATGGTATAGATACAAGAACACTACGAAAAGGATCCCAACGCCGGCCAAATCCCCGACCGTGATCGCGATCACAGCCAACGGCCGGAGGGTCCCTCGCCCTGCCGAGCTTTGCCCGCCACCGGCCGGCGAGGTCCCGTCCGTGTTCTTGGGTATCGCCGCGAAGGCTGGGGGAGACTTGCCCTTCTGCGGAGCCGCGATGGAAGAATTAGGATGGTCGGAGACGGTGGAGGGAATGGAGGGGATGGCGCACGGGTTTCTGAGCGGCCTCCCGCACAGACTCGGGTTCCCGACGAACGCCATCGGCTTCTCCGCGGCGAAAGCGCCGCCATGCGGGATCTCTCCGGTGAGATTGTTGAACGACAGATCCACCGTGGCGTTGGCCGGAATCGTCGCCCCCAGCTCCAGCGGGATTGCGCCGGTGAGGCGGTTGTATGACAGGTTCAAGTACCGGAGCCTCGGCCCACCGAGATCCGTCGGCAAGGAGCCATTGACGAGGTTGGAGCTGAGATCCAAGTACTGGAGCCGCTCGAACCCGCCGCCGGGAAGTTGTCCGTACAGGTAGTTATTGGCGAGGGACACAACCGTGAGGTTCGGCAGCCGAGAAAGGTTCGCCGGCAACCTGCCGATCAATGCGTTGTCGGAGAGGTTGAGCACCTGCAAACTGCTGCTCATGCGCCCGTCGAGCTCCGGGAGCTTTCCGGAGATGGCGTTGTTGGCCAGCGAGAGCACGCGAAGCTCGGAAGCGTTAAAGAGGGAGGGAGGGAGGGTGCCGTTGAGCATGTTGCCGGAGAGGTCGAGGTGGCGAAGGTGTTCGAGGAGGCCGAGCTCGGGGGGGACGGAGCCCAAGAGCCGAGAGTTGGGCAGGACCAAGCTGATCACTCTGGAAGCCGTGGGGACCTGAACATTGCCACCGCCTCCAGTATTAGCAGCAGGAGGAGGAGGAGGAGTCCAGGTGATAGCAGCTGCGTCCGGGAAGCCCATGCACACGACTCCATTCCACGAGCACGGCGTGGCGTCGTAGTAGTTCCAGTCGCGGAGCACAGCGAGGGGGTCGCTGAGGATGGAGGACTTGAACTTGAGCAGCAGCACTCCATCTTGGCCGAGGGCCAGCACTGGGCTTACCAGGACAAGAAGCGTCAGCAGCGGAGGAAGAGATCTAGTAGTAGCCTGCCATTTGCTCTGCAGCCTACTCCCTTGTGAGCTCATGTTGGTGATGCTTTGGAGCAACTCATGTCTCAGTGGCTGCTACAAGAAGAAGAAGAAGAAGAGGGATGTGATGTGAACGAACCCCTGGAACATATGTCTGCAGGGGGAGGGTGGCCTCAAAAAACCTTGAGCTATAAGCCAAGAGAGGAAGAAAAAGACTGGACTGGAGCTTCAGCTGGGAACAATGCATGTGACTCTGAGGTGAGATAGGTCATGGGGAAGAGAGCAAACAAAAGGAGGGGCTTGGATTAGCCCGTTGGAAGCTATAAAATAAGACCACAGCTCATCAAGAGGGCATCCACTGCCTGAAGCAGCCTCAAAGCTTTAACCTGGAACCAAGTCACAGACACAGAAAGAATAGTCAAAACAACCTCCCTCCCAGGCAACACCGCAGGGAAAAAAAGAAAAGCCAGAGAGAGAGGGAGGGAAAGGGCTGTAGGGGGAATCTTGCTGTTGGAAAGAAGACATGGGAGAGGGGATTGACCTGCGGGATATGGGCGGCAAACCTAGTGAGCCGATGAAGGTGGATCCAAGGAAAACAAGGACAAGAGGGAGGAGGAAGGATGTAATGTCTTCTGGTGTTCTGCCTCTCACTCGCCGCATGAGATCAGCGTCAACTGTGGAGGATTTGCTCACGTTCTCGAAGGACTAGTGTGCTTGTTTGGGCCTCTTCCACTTCCCATGTCATCTCTTGCGGAAAGAGATCGAAGAGGGAGGGATGAAGGGACCATGCATTTACTACGATGGTTAAGTGTTGGGAATCTTTATGGGAGAAGTAGCACCGTCAGGTGTTGGGTGCAGGGAAGGTAGGCTTAGCCTATGATGCTTAATTTGTATAGAGCTTTTGATGCATGAGAGTATTATTCAATACAAAGGGACAGTGTTGGGAGGTGCGAATGGTTGGAGGCAGCACAACTTTTCATGGCCTTGCTGTTTGTGGCTGATGCATCCCGGCCTCAACTGTTGTAGGTTATAATGTCTCAGAGGGTTTACATTGATTTGATTTCACTCAGATTCTTACGTATGATCAATTGGAGGCAAGTGAATTTTGTCTTCCTACAATTGTAGATGGACTGAGGTTGTGACCTTTTCACCCTTCTTTCCCCCCCAAAACAGGCAAATCTTTCTGGGTTATATCTCCTTTGCAGAATCTGTGTAATAAAACCACTCTCTCTCTCTCTCTCTCTCGCCAATACATATGCCCTTTTGCCACCAAGATTTGGGTAACCAAGTTGATGCTATGATTGGGAAAATTCCATGTCTTTGGTTTGATGGCATTCCTGCGTCACTGTCATTGCATGCAACTCAATTTTGATCGAGGTTGGGACTTTCTGGAGTCTATTATTCTCCATAGATTTGGTTTGTCTTCTATAGACAATTATTACACCTCTTTCCATTTCATTTTGGTGATAGCACGGCAATCCATCTCTCTCCTCCTCTTTCTCTTTCTTGTGTAGCAGGAAAGTGACACAGGAAAAGGACCTATTGAGCTATCGATCTGTAGGTAGTATTGGCACGTGAATGAACAGATTACTTCAACCGTCTTCTGGAAGAGAACATTCACTTCATCTGTAACTTCAGATCCCAACACTATTTGAGCTAAAACAGGGATGGAAGAAGAGAAAGTAACTAGGAGATGAAGAAGAAGGAGGACTCCACACACTGATTCCAAGAAGAGAGATCCTTGATTTGGTTTGCTGGATTCGATTGGTGAACGTGAAAACTTGACTCGACTGCACATAATAGTAAAGCTATTAAGAGATGTACCTGCAAATCTGCTATACACATCATGTGAAATGAATCCAGGCAAGTTAAATTGCCTTGTACTCGTAGTGCCTGTGCTCCTTTTCACTTTTTAGCCTTTTGCATGTATCTATTCTCTGTTTGGCTCAATCGAGTTTGTATAACAGGGATGTTTCCAAGAGAATAAGACAAGCAATCTTTTCATTTCTGCTTTCCACCCATCTCGGGCACGAACAGCAACAACATCAAATCATTGTTCCCCGCCGCTAAGCATCTACCAAAGAAACTAGTTTGGGTTTACCAAGTGGCAAGTGGGAGTAGATCAGATCTCACAAGCACTGTTAATTCTACATTATTTATCTCCAGATCGAGCATGAAAAAGAACCGCTCAGAAAGGGACAAGAATGGACACAGACTCCCCCACAGGGCTCGAACGCACTCGAGTCATTTACCTCATCGTCTTCCCAAACACAGCCAAAAGTGACAGACTAGTGTCCTTCGGCTGCGTGAATCTACCGGATAGAGATACCACCAAGGCAAAACCTTCCGAAACAAAGGATAAAAGCCCCGTCCTCGACGGCTTTTTCCGGTCGGACTCTTCCGGCTTCGGCGCCCGATGCTGCTGCGGCTCTGCACTCGTTTGTCCTCCGACACAGCGTGAATGCAAGAGCCATGAGCTAAACAAAAGGAAGACGACTGGGGTTCTGGAACAAGTGGTTGCGATGAACCACTGAGAGGAGGAGAAGAAGTAGGGATGGGACTTCGTGGTTGCAATCCACTTGCAAACAAAACGCTATGACCCAAAGAGCCTTCATGGCTTCAAATAAAACTGAAGAGTAAGATAGGCACTTAATGCATTCCAAATTTCAAACTCAAAGACAAAAGTAAAAAAAAAAAAAAACGAAGCATATGAATCACCAAAAACTAGTGTCAACTTTATCCGCAGGTACGCAGCTGAATCACCAAACAAGGAGAGAAACATAACTGTGAAATCATCTACCGTGAAGCCACCACTTGATTTGGAGGTGCACGAAGAAGAAATGAATCGCAAGACTAGCACCATTAATCTCCCAATCAGTAAGGTGGAGGATAAGAACCCGGGTAAGGCCCTGCAAAAAGAGTTCCAGGTAATTACATTGTGCTCAGGAATCTCCTCAATCGATGCTCCTCTTTTGAGACTTACCTGGTGGATAGTAAGGTTGTGCCGGCGACGGGGGGTACTGCTGCATGTAGGGCTGCGGCGGATAGGAAGGAGGAGGATACGATTGGGGTGCGTAGAATTGTTGCGGTGGTGGAGTTGGATATACACTAGTCTGATACGGTGCTGGCGCAGGTGGGGGATACGAAGCATATGAGGCAGCTCCAGGATAAGCTCCAGCTGCGTAAGGAGAAGCATAAGGAGGGGCATATGCCGCGATCACCGGCGGCGGCGACATGTAAGGTGGGGCGGACGGAGCACAATGTGCGGGGGACTTGTGCTGCTCATCGATGCAACAAATGGAAGTTACTTGTGTTCTCTAGTGGGAATTTACAGGCAGTAATCGAACTGAACTTACTAATGCATTTTGGAAGTGCATGATGAGCTTCACCTCTCCTGCAAATCTGCAAAAACAATACGATGGGAAGCTCTGACCTACTTGAAAAGAAGAAAGCTCTAACCTAATAGCAGAGTAGCAACAATTGAGAGAACAGTCTTTACTTGAAATTCTTGGTTTGTAGTGGCCAACAAGTGTCATCATAACCCTGGGAGAGGACCTTGTGCAATTGAACCCTGGGCACAAGAAGGATCGAGTTCCATGTTTCAGTATCTTGATTCGCAGAGATCATAGCCAATCTAGCTGAACTATGAGCCAGGTTGTAAATAGGGAAAACCAATTGATGTCATCGTTCTAAATGGTGAAACCCTAATTTGATTAGCAAAGAACAAGCTACGGATCACGATCGGTAATAGGAGCAGAACAAATTGAGCATGTTTACCGAGTAAGCCCTAATTTGATTAACAGAAAGAGGGAGAGAGAGCGCGAGGAATCGACCAAATACCAAGTAAGAAAAGGATGAAGGGAGAGGACAAGATGGGAACCTGGCGCTGCCGATGAAGTCGTCGGCGGTGAAGGTGTTGCTGTTCCACACAGCCACGTTGATCTCACGGAGCCCCTCGATGAGAGGTAACTGAAACTTCTCCTGGAACGTGGGGGTCTTGCCGCCATCTGGGAACCCAAATCCAGCTTTTGTTAAGCGCCTTCCGATCTTCAGATCAAGAAAACATTAGGGTAATGAATCAAAGAACAAACCTGTGCAGGTGCGAGTGCGGAACTTGGAATTGGCGTATTCAAGGCAGACGTAAGGATCTTGGCGGGAGAACAGCTCGGTGTCCCTCAATTTGGTGCACCCAACCACTGCCCCACCCAGAGCAGCAGCAACAACAACAACAAAATCGAATAGAGAGAATGATCATTACACATATCGTCAAGAAGGATTAACGAAAACGAGGAAGGAAGAAAGGTTCAGGCGGAGTTACCGGTGACCTCAAGGATGTGGCCTTGGATTCCAGAGACGGACGACATTGAGATCGGAGGCGAGAAGAGATGGAGAAGGTGGGAGATTATTAACGGGAGAAACGGTAATAAGGGAGAAGCGACGACCCCAAAGTCAAGTCAACGCGTATTAAGAGGAGGAGGGGAAACAATGTGGGAAATCGATGGGATGAACGCGAAGAAAGGTCGTGACGACGTCAAACTGCACGAAAAGTCTTGGAACTTCTCTATGTTATTTCTTCTAGAAAGTTCATTCTGTCCAAAGTCCACACAATTGGGAAGGGGAGAAGTTTATTTTTCCTAAAATATCCTTAAAAGATTAAATTGTTTTCTTCCTTTAATGAATTAATTATATAGTAATGGAATCCGAATTGAAAAGATTGAAATCCAGTCACGCAATTCGATGTTATAGAAAGAACATAAATACACTCTTCAACGCGGAAACAAATAGACCAAGTAAAGATTTGGAGAAACGAAGTTGATGCTGTCTCTGTGCCTAGTAATAACAAACATGTAGGAAGACGAAGAGCATCAAAACATATGGTGTCTTCTGAATGATAAATGTAGCTGCTGTTCAACAGGTAAAACAAAATGCAAGAGACCAGAAGACCCATCCGAATCTGTAAGCCTCACACATTGACATGTAACACAGCACTCAACATCAGGTTCTTCCAACTCGGTTGAACTATAGAAAGCTCCTAGCATAATATAGATCACAATGATTAGACCATTTTGACCTCTTCGTTCTAACTAGGGTTTCAACTTGGGATTCTTTCGAGCTTAACATACAAACATGCAGTTCAATCGCTCGGAAGAGTCGCATCATCGGTGGAGACTGCTTTTTTCCCAGTGTAACGCTGAAATAGGAGATCAGACGATTAATCAGGATACTTATTTAAGCGAACGATATCTCAGCTGTGTTTAGAAGCATTAAAATACCTGCTTTCCGAAGGTGAATGGAACATATTTGTATTTAATCATATGAAGAATCTGTCTCTTCATCGTGACTGTGAACAGCACTAACCAGTAGAAGAGCAGAATAGGCCAAAATACAGGCACATCAAATGCGCTGAAGAACGTCAATACGAAAGCAATGCAAAACGCTTTTGTAATGGAATGCCTGCACTGAAAGAATGTTACCAATGGACACTAAAAAGAACTGCATTTACATCTTTCAGAACAAGAACATGAGAGAAACCGACAAGAAAGAGCAAAAGAATGAAAGAAAAGACAACTACTAGTTCACAACCAGTCTAGACAAATAATCTAACTTCTCAGCAATATGATCATATTAGAAAAAATATATTCAACTACTACTTCAAAACAGTGTCACTATGATGAGTATCATGCACCATACTCATGCTTTTCTGCCATGATAACACAACTAAACCTGCAAGGTACTGGATGTGCAATTGTTCCATCCTTTGGAAAGGAACACTAGCTGCAGTTATGTGGGTCTGAATCATGGTTTGCCTATGACAATTGTAACTTGCTGTACCATTTCTGTGCCCACCACGCACATACTACTCATGGGCACGACATGATGCCACATCATGATGTGTTTGTAATGTCAAAATGTTATTAGCAGTAGAGCATGTTGAAATACAAATTGTCACACTTGTTCTAGGTAAGCGATGGTACTAGGTTTATGACAAGTAGAAAGGAAGTGACTATCTATAGAAATAGAAAAAGCACTAAGGTATTGATATCACTAAAATTTGGTTGGATGAGGGATTTCAGAGTGGGACCTGAAATGAGTATTTTTCCATCATCAGAATAGATCATGATCAACGAATAGGTTCGTAAACCATGGGTGAAAACAAATATACACTTGGATGGTAGCATATACACTCAGGCAGAAGTCAAGAGGCTCAGAGCAACTATCAATGTATAGAATTACTTGATCATTTTCCGAGTAAATTATCAAATTGTGTTTTTAGAATTTCATACCATCTTATAGGATGATGAACTTGGAACAGTCTTAAATACTCGTCAAACATATTAAAGCATGTAAATAAATTTAGAATAAATCACAAAACAGGGAATGCAAATATTATTACAGACATAGTTCAAGCAATATCTAAATATACTGCATTGATATATTAATTACAAAGGGAAATTTTCACTTTCCTCACCAGTGGTTTAGCAATTTAACACTGGCCTCTGTTTTCTTTCCTACCTAGGAGTTGATCTATTTGGAAGGCCTAGCCCATGGTCTAATGTTCATGGCGACAGAATGGTGCTAACTAACATGTTGTGTGGTACCGAGTAACAAACATCAAGGCAGTCAAGTTGATCTGTCATCCGCATGGAATCATGTAAGCTGACATGCCAATCCTATAGTGCCAGGTGACAAACATAAAGTTGACGTGTCATCCAAGTGTTGCCAAGTGCATCATATATGGACCAACTTGGACCCTACTAGATGCTGCATTTATTATCTTTATACGAGATGGCATCTGCATGACACGAGGAAACCATGTCAGCATACTGTAAATGTCATATCACTGCCAACACCTCATAGTTTTGATGCCTATAAAAGGTTGAATTTACAGGTGCCAAAGACCCTGAGGATCTGATAGTCCAAATCTGAATTTGACCTGATTTCAAGTTAGGGATTCTTGAACAGGATTTATTAAGCTATTTATCGAGTATGGAATCTCAACCTGTTAATGGTAACTATTGGACTCTGCATTTGGAGTAAATCCATAAAACAATTGTCTTTGATAAAGATCAAAGTATTGTTTTTCTATAAAAATGCCTATATGAGATTTTCTGAGATGTTTGACTGATAAATGGTACAGACTGCAGATGAGCAATGCACTTTGATCAGTTTGGTTCCTTTATTGCTAACCTTTGGTTGTATATTGGATTTTGGAGAAAGCAAAACCAAATAACATTTATTGTATATGGAAAACAGGTCAAATCTAAGCTGCCAAATATGGTATCCAATAGTTATAGTTTCTGCAATCAAGATTTGATTTAGATCCTCTTATGGGAGGGATTCAGATTCAGGATTGGAACTTGTGAGCCATTATTGGATAGATTTGGATCTTAGCCTGGTGCAACTTAATAGCACTCCTTTGTTATAACTACTGATCCATTTTCACTTTGTCTCATTGTTAAAGGATGGTCCCAAAGTACAAAGCCCCCACCAATGCAATTGGGAAGAGACAATATACACAGTCTTATGTTGTTTTTATGTCTTAAGTCTTGATCGCATAGCACAAGAAAAAAAAAACAACCGTAACATTACCTAGGTCCTCATGCTTCATATAATTATCAGTATTACCTTAAATAAAGAATTCTAGAGTCAATGTTTCTAGCAATCGTCGCAAGTGATCAAGTGCTCTCTGTTCATTTAGACAAAAAGTTCAATCTAATTGGTTAATCAGCTCCTAGTCAACCAACACATGAATTATGCGGATAAATGACTGTGCTGTTCAATTAAGCATTATTGCTACTCAACAATAACACTAGTGCTCAGGCAGGCAACTTGTTGAAAGGCTTTGAGATGAATTTTCAGTTAACAATTAAAGTCAATTCTTGCATGTTTTTTTGTCTTTTGTCAAAACCAATCCACCATCGGTCAAATAGGTAAAGGTTATACCTATGTGAAAACACCTTGACCTAGAGGAAGACACGCCCTATGTGAAAAAGATAACCGATGTCACAATTGATCGGGCCATTCCGGAGTTGCCAAAGAACATTTGCTGCGAAAAGAAAAAAAACAAAAAGGAAACACCAACATCTATGGTTGATTGTCCCAATCCTTGTAGAATCTCTTATCACAAAGTTTTCTTCAACTCTTATGTATGTACCATATGCATGCTTCAGAAATTTCAACTCCATTGCAAAACTTTGGTAGGCTAAAATCAAATAACTTTCTTGAATCAATACTGGGGATCAAGCCAAGAGCTCGTATCAACCAATTATAGCCTTCTACTTTCTTAGCATAGGATTTTACTTGATCTAACATATTTGATCTGAATCTAACAGGTCGACACACGAAAAAAAGGATTGCGAGATCAAATAGGATAAAAAATAAGAGGAGCAAGAAAGAATGGTGCACGGCACTGACCAAAACTTGAACTCGGGCAGGCGGCGAACGAAAGGGCGGAACTCGTCAGAGGAGCGGGTGGGAAGGGAGGGACCGGGGCCGGCGACGAGGTCCTGGATCTCGGGATCGACCTGTGGGGAGAGGAAGGCGATGAAGAGGTTGAGGACGTAGATGCCGAGGGCGTACGAGACGATATAGAAACCCTGGACAATCCAGACGCGAGCGGCGTAGACGAGAGCCAGCACCGCCAGCCCGGCCCACCTCCGAAGTACGTGCGGCGTGGCCTTGTCGAGCAGGTGCTGGTACCGCCGGGAGGCGGCGGCGCTCCACGCCGACAGCAGCGACGTCCCTCCACCTCGCCCGCTGTCGCCGCTCGAAGAATCCATCGTCGCGGCCGCCCGACTCTTTCGCCCGTATCGCTCGCCCACCGGAAGTCTTTTCTTTTTCTTTTCCTAACCCCTCCTTCGGTGGTATAAATAAATAACAGAAGCGAAGGAAGCTGATGTTTCGATGCCAGGTGTTCGATACTCCTATTCTCGAGATATATATATATATATATATATATATGTGTGTGTCTATATGTATATGTATATATATATGTATGTATGTATATATATATACATATATATATTTATTTATTTATTTATAAAGGACTCTCTTTGGATAAGGCGGTAAAAACTAGAAGGAAGAAAACACCTCTCTGTGTGCCTAAAAATCCAATATTGGCTTTGTATACGTACAATTACGGCATACCTCTTGGGAAACACTACCCGTCAGCTGATTGGGAAACACTAGTCATAGTTGTAGAATCATCCCACAATGATCTCTGAGTGCCAAGTCCTTAATATTTCTATCTCAGACCATATTAGCGACATGTTTACCCCATGGCCGTATCCTCACGTATGAGAGATAAAGATGAAGCAAATAAGGAGCACACCATCACTGACAAAGGACCATCGACCAGCCCACGCGATAAAGCCAAATTATGAACATATTGCGTTTCGGAATATCTCATGCAGGTGAAACCTTATTTAAAATGTTTGACCAATCAATCTTGCACTCAAGAACCAAAATGAAAGTGGCAATATATGATCTCCAAACATTTCAATCCTAACATCTCCAGACTGAAACTATATATTCGGTCTAGCTCGTCATTCTTCTTTATTTTTGACTAGACGACATATGATTAGCTCAATCTAACACCTGCATGAAGTACTGCTTGCATATCAGCCCAATTTTCAAACAGGAATAACTCAACTTTCAAAATCTTTTACAGGAGAATAAAGTATGGAACACTTGCAATCGTTTTCATAAAAATGCAAACTCCGGAATAAACGACAGTAGGATCTCTGTAATCAACCTGCCTAGTAGCTTCGTCCCCAATATGTCCATTTCTTGGCTGGCTTTCCTGAGGCAAAGCATAGAGTTCCTGCACAAAGTTGTGAATGATAAATCTCATGTCGGGCATCATCATCAAAGACAACAAAAAAAAAGATCAAGGTAATGGTCCAAGGTAGATACTGTGATTAAAAATAAACTAAAAGAATGAGATGGCACAAGCTTACACACACACTCAAAATCTAGTTTCTAAATCCACAATGTACAACCAATGTTAAAAGATCAAAACAATACTAAAAAAATGAGATGACACAAACTTACACTTGAAATAGCAAATTAAACATGAATATTGATGCATGAAACTAAATTGCTTGTCTGCTATCTTATTTTTCCTAATTCAATACCCCATACATCTTTCAAAACAAAGATTCTAATAAAGAACTCTTCTTTCATGAAGGAAAGCATGATCTGCAAGAGCTGGACATATAAGTGAATAAGTTCTAACAGATCTTTAATTCATTAGATGGACAAGCAACAGAGCTAAAAAGAATGATCAACAATCTAGATATGAGTCTCCCTTTATCCACGAACATCAAAATTAATACTTATCCAGATTCACAAACCTCATCTCTTAGTTCTTTTATATGATGGAAAAGGATTAAGTTGTTAAATATCTCAAACCCTTGTTTAGATGTATAAATACCAACCAGGCATTGAAAAGAAATGACCTTGAATACACATGCATGGATTGGTCAACAAGGACCTATGTCAGGTGCTGGTGACCCAAGCATGATTTAAATAATCCAGCCACTGTTATGAATTTTATTGGATTTGGTTAAGGACATTTTTAAATTTTGGATATGGAGCATGAGGATTTTGATAACTTAAACTGTAAGAGTCAGGATACATTTTGACGGCAAGGAAATAATACAATGAGTCTTAGGACTGGTTTGTAACAATCATGAAATTCAATCAACCATAATCTTATTTCATTCATGGTATCTATATCTTGTTTTTGTACACCAGATGTTTCATGATAATGTCATTAATAATATTATATTTTGCATGATATGTGATTACATGGAAAATGATGATAGTGATACAAACTTTTTGGTGGCAGATGAGTCAATATTGATAGCATGATTCTCTTTGAGGATTAACAAGTAGTCAGAGGTGGTGGTAACCAAATGTTCTCTTGTGAGGATAAGATTTTTTTTCTCAAACAAAAAGTCAAAACTATATTACTGAAGCAACCTAATACAAGCTCCACCTTGCTCCTTGGAGCACAAAAAACTATCCAACTCATTGGCCAAGAAGACAGCCCAAAAATGAAAGGATTTTGAAGACAGCCCAAAATGTGCTAACCAATCAGCACTCCTATTCCACTCAAAAATATGACAATTTGCAAGTTTTGAAACCTCCAAATTAAGCTCCAGATATTTCTGATCAGGTAAGAATACGATATGGCCACTCTCTATCAACTATGAGAAAGTGCATCAACTAGAAGTTCTAACTTATACACCAATGTTGGATGGTGAATGCATGGGTGATGTGGTGTTCAATAAGATGTGTGATCCATCCTAATGTATGTTATGACACTGTTGGATGTGCCTTTATAATAATATTGCATGCATGTGTGTTGGATGATTTACATATTTACCTATTGATAATCATGATAGGTAATCATGCATGTCGATTGATGAACAATGAACCATATATTGCTTTGCTATGATTCATGCATGATCCTTTACGACTGATATACTTCACATTAAATAATCATTTCTTTGGATTTTTTTTTGGGGGTTTTGTTCAGATTATTCCAGTTTTTCATATCATGACATGGTATGACAGGAAGGTCTTTTCAAGGTATGACTTTGTGCTTAATGTATAGTTAGATAGCTTGATCAATTTATGTACTAAACGAATGAGTACCTTCTGGAAGCCTTGGCTGATCAAATGGGGTGCATAGAGACTTTGCAGCTCCTAGTTCACCCTTTGTTCGAGCTTTTACATCCTTCTCAACTTCCTGTAGGCATAGAATACGAGACAAAATAAAACAGAAACTCTTCTTATTTCCTTTGTTAAAAATATAATAATTAAAAAGAAGCATATACATGTAACCATAAAATTAGAAACTTTCAAATCACAACTTGCCACCTTCCAGTCTTAACAAGTAATCTTTAAAGGCCTTAACCCTTATAATAATTATCATCCAGAAACATGTAATTTAACATCACTAAAACACAATATTGACAAAAGTACCATCATTGACGGCAAAAAACAGATGATAACAGCTACTAAAACAGTATAGTGGCTACATCAGCAAAAAAAGGAGGTTTACATAGTGAATACAAATGAATATATTTTGTTGCCTTTTACTTCTGTATGCATTTGGTCACTTATGTCCCACAACAGCACCATTGGCCATCATCATATTTGCACAACTACACAACTTATATAATGACCATGAATGGCATACAACATGTGAAATCAAGGTTCGCCGTACTGTACCGTACCGTACCGGCATTTCGACTCGGGCTTGGTACGGTATGGTACCGATGTACCAAGCGATATATCGGCGTACCGAGCAGTACACTCTGGTGTACCGAATAATTTTATACTTTCATACTGTAGCACTGTAGCGGTATCAAACGGTCCGCGTACCAGTAATCTGTCGGACCGGTACATACCGCCTGGTACGGGCGGTACGCTTCGATATGGCAGACCTTGTGTGAAATATCATCCAATGAACTTAATGATAAGGATGTACCTCTTCATCGCACCAGGGAGCAAGGATCATTTTTTTGTCATTAAGAGCAGCTATGAACTCATCCCAGGTATTGACAATCTTTATGCATGCATCTCTCTTCTGTTTTGCTGCATTAAACAAGCATTCCTGGATACTTGAGAGTATCTCTTTCACTTTTTCCACCAGATTGCCCATTGGTATGTCTGATTTTGCACCATTGTCACGCCTAACAACCCGCACCTGTAAGTTGTATATAAGATTTCTATCCCATCATATAAGAAACAAAAAGGACATGCATACGATAAAATGCTAAACAAGATACGAGAAACACTCAAGCAAACTAGCTTAAGTTCTCATAAGCAAACCATATGCAGCTCAAATGTAAGCTTGCAAAAAAAAAGTGAACTGCTAGCGCCTTTCAGTAGCAAAATGCAACCTGCTATATTTGTGCAGCTCATAAAATAGAATTGTAACCATGACAATGTAACAAGACATGACATGTATTATGCTAGCGAAAATAGGATGTCAAAGAACAACTCCCTGGGTTCGAGTATATGCTGATTCGATACCACAATGCAGTTGCATGCTTTACAAGTTTAAGTCTTCTCTAATAAAGGAGATGTTTAGGCTGAGAAGTCTCTTGTTGAGCCATGCAGTGCGAAAGCCAATTATTTAATATTATAACCATGCCTTGTTAAACATGTTTAGGCTGGCACAGAACATACCATGCTGCCACTGTTTCAAACCTTAAGCAGAACAAAATATCTCAATCCACTGGTTGGATTCCTGATTTTTTTTAATTATTGAATTCCAATAAAAAAGTTATCCTTGCCAGTCCTATGGTAGTCCACACATGGATTTCTGACAAACAAAGATATCAAAATCTAGCTTTTACCTTCATACAACTCCAACAGTAACTTTGTATATTGGCACCGTACTTTAAACAGTAACTTTGTCTAGCTTTTACAATCATATGGACAATGATTGTCTATTGATCATGTTGTTAGGTACAGTAATCTAATCGGTAATACAAGATGTTTTCCACAATAATGGCACCAAAGTGATAAAAGGTATCGAACAACATAATGCTCCGTTTTGAATCTCTAGAAAATGACAACTTTCTTGGCACCATTTTAGATAATCCAACAAATTCCAGAAGATGAAAAGAACAGTTATCCTGAGAGCAATCATCCATGACAAACACATCAACCAAGATTAGGATGAAGACACTAATCATGCTAAGCAGCAACTGTCTAATATAAAGATGAAGATACCCAACAGCCTTGCATCGGCTCTGACCATCAATTCCAGAGACAATCAGACTGTTGAGGATTGGATCCATACAGTAATTGGAGAAGATATTGATTGTAAAATTAAAATTATTGCTGCATCAAAACATAAAAACAAAACAATAACAAAGACACATGAAGGCAGAAATATTAGTTCTGTGTGACTTTCCCTATGACCCATTGCATAGGGTGGAAGCACTAGCAAATGATATCCACAAGGAAGAACTTTGGTGCTTGAATGAATTTGCAATTGAAGTGAACAAAAGGAAATCTTGATCAGTAAAGTCATACTGATTGACCCAGATATTTCAACTCCTTGTTTACCTGGTTATTTGCCAAATCCTTGGGTCCAATTTCAATTCTCAAAGGAACACCTTTCATTTCCCAGTGTGAATACTTCCAGCCAGGAGAGTAGTTATCTCTTAAATCTGCTTCAGCTCTAAAGCCTGCTTCACGGAGTGCCTGAACTGTTGATGAGCAGGCACTAAAGATTGCATCAGTATTTGCATCCTTGAAAGGGACAGGGATGACGATCACTTGGACTGATGCCACTTTAGGTGGTAATACTAAGCCTTTATCATCTCCATGAACCATCACCATAACACCAATCTGCAGAAAAGCTAAAGATCAGATAACACACATTTGCTTCCTAACTATGTTACATATTGTCAGAAATTATTCCACTAGGAAACTATTAAATGGAGTTGGTGCTAATCAAGCTTAATCATGCCCTCATCATTAATGCATACACACATTAAAGAGACAAACCAAGTTTTAAATAATATCAACATAATTAAATGAACAACCATTAGTTAGCCATGGACACCTATCCATTAGAATCTTGTTCTAGCAACAGATTGTTATGTTAAAAATATCCAAGTCTGTCGAATGATTGCTCAAAAAAAGAATGATTATACAAAGAGAGTGGCAATAGAAAAAACTTTTTTGCAAAACGAAAACACTGTTAAAATTATTCTTTTACAATATAATTTACCATAGAGCAGCCTAAGATACAAATGATCGATTTTTCAAATCAACTGTTATGAATTGTTAAACCATAACTGTCTTCTCAAGCCAACTGTTATAAATTGTAAAACAACTATCTTCTTTTCTATTTGAACAGTTTTTACAATTACCTGGATCATGGAATAGTGACGTACAAGATTATGATACCAGTGCACGTAGAAGATATAACATTTCTCTTGGTTCAGAAATTATGGCCTTGAAGAAGATATAACATCTTTGAGCGATGTTAATTGAACCCCCTGTACTATATACCACAATTTTTAAAATATTTTAGCCTTGCTTGTCATTAGTTTTATGTTTACAGTTTAAAAGTGTTTTGCACTTTCCAACCAAGCACACACACGCACACCCACACACACCCCCCCCCCCCGTACAAGATTATGATACCAGTGCACGTAGAAGATATAACATTTCTCTTGGTTCAGAAATTATGGCCTTGAAGAAGATATAACATCTTTGAGCGATGTTAATTGAACCCCCTGTACTATATACCACAATTTTTAAAATATTTTAGCCTTGCTTGTCATTAGTTTTATGTTTACAGTTTAAAAGTGTTTTGCACTTTCCAACCAAGCACACACACGCACACCCACACACACCCCCCCCCCCTCCCCTGATTTACTCCCTGTAGAGATGCAATTTGAGCAGGCAAAAAACATAATTAAATAAACTTAATAAGCTTTAATTTGTATGATGCTTTCAGTTGTTTGGTGCTTTGTTATTTTGACATTTCCTGAGTGAATTTTGGAGGAATCATGTACTAGTTTCACAACGACAAAACTAAACAATATTTAGCACTCCATGTTCAGCAATCTGAATCACAGACCAGTGGCAATTCGGGATGTAGAGGTACCAGAACACCAGAGCGACTACCCTGAATCATGTTTTAACGAACACTATTTTTTCTTGTCAAGAAAATTATATTCCATACAATGATCAACAATGATCATAGACTGTTTCCAACTGAATCAAACAGCGAACAACGGTCTTCTATACAATTTCAGATAAATCAAATTCTATTCAAGGATGATTCTACTATCTCAAAGAGCTCCAAAGGAAAGTGTAAAAAAGTTAGCTGTCACTCAAAGATAAAATATCCTAATGCCATAACAGCTGTTATAAAATTACATATCCCAAAACAGTGAATGCATCTAAAGAACATCCTAAAATATGTTTATCATCAGCATAACAACAAATCCTTTAATTAATGGCAGCACAAAAAATTACCGTGCGAGTGCTGTATGCCCAAGAATTCTGCCAGACCATAGCTTTTTCACCTTTATCATTCTCAAAATTTATCTGGAACATCTTTGCAAAATTTTGTCCAAGGCAATGGGAGGTAGCACCTTGTATTCCACGACCTGTGTTAGGAATAAAAGCCTGGCAAACAGTAGGGTAATTTTCAAACACTAGAAAAAACAAACCAATGCATCATAGTAGATAATAGATATAATGATTTACTGCAAAATCAGCTACATATGATGCAGCAAAAGATTCTTCAATTGAACTAAATTAAGTACCTCAACACTTGTGGTATAGTAACCACCAGCAAACTTTTCTAGCTCACTTTTTCTACCCTTAACAACAGGAATTGCAAGGAACTCTTCATATATTTTCCTGTATAGTTCCAAGATTTCAAGAACCTGAAATGACAATATGAAGCATTTAAAAAAAACTGGCTTAGCAACAAGCTGATCACATTTGAATATTGCATTTTCCACATGTAAAGTCACTTTCCCTTAAAGTTCATATTTTGCAGAGATCAAAGTGCAAGGATCATCCAAATTGCAGTAGCATCACAAATCCGTTTTCCAAAAGAACACCAAGAACCCAGTTCTCATAGAATGCTTTCAGATAATGAGTACATAATAAATTTTAAAAAAGACATATATATCTTCTCAAATATAAATAAAAATCCTGACAGCTACCTGAATACTCTAGTGACATAAAGAATAGGTTAAATTCTCAAAAATCAAGATCCAAACTACCACTAAGCCAGTACCAACCTTATGACCAATGCAACCAAAAAATGACCAAAACCATGAAGAGAAAGACTATATAACTTTAGTAGCATCTATATTGGGATTAATATTTCCAAGTGTCTGTGCTTCATAGCTTACTATTTATCTTGGATGCCATCCAATCAACTTTAGTGGAGTTTACTATTTAATTATCATCTACAGACACTTTGAAATTCATAAAATAAGTACATCAATATCAGCTATCCAAAAATAATTTCTGGGTGAGCACCTTCATTGTTTATTCTGACCAGCTAGTTTTTGTATAAGAATCTAATAAAAACTTTCCAAAAATAGAATTCTCAAGTACCTCTTGATCTGCTTCAGCTTGTGTTGCAAAAGCTGTGTGCCCTTCTTGCCAAAGAAACTCCCGACTCCTGCAGATAAGAAATAAAATAAGACAGAAGTCCAACAAGAACATGTATTTTAAAAATTTGCATGAAAGAAACAAATCAGAAAATATGCATGCAATTGACTGATAAGTAATGAGTATATGACTTCTTCTCACATCAGTTAAGAAAAAAGAAACAAGATCAACAGAACAGCAACAAACACAGACAACAAAGATAAGCAGCTTTATGTAACACGCTTCACCATACCATGTTATCGAGATAACATAGATAATTCAATTTCATGCATAGACCCACCATTTGCTTCTGTATTCTCCAGTTTTCAAGTTAATAGTTGAAGGAAAAAAAGGAGGAAATTATAGTAGAAGGAAAAGACATCCACAAAGTATCTGAAGAGAAAAATGCAAGTTGTTGAGAACTAGAGATAACAAGCCTCACATTAATCTTACTGTCAAACCAAAACAACTGCAACAAAAAGTAGCTAATTTGTGATTAATCTTATAATAGAAAAATAATATAGCAGCTAATTTGTGGGCAATCCTATAGTCAAACACTGTGGTAATAAGCATTAAAAAAAGCCAACTTCGATACCCTACAAGAAAGTACTTGTTAACACAATAAAAACTATCAAACTAAAGCCATTGCCCTTGGCAGTTCTAATCATCCCAAAAAAGACACCATAAAAACTAAACTGCAGCAGAATCATGCTAATGAAATTTTAGTAAACAATGATCCAATAGAAGGAAAATAATCCACAAATCTATTTTTCAACATTCATAAATAAAATGTCAGAGGAACCTGATAAAGGGAGTAGGATGGCTAAACTCCCATCTAACGACATTGCACCATTGGTTAAGCTTCAATGGCAAGTCACGATGCCCCCTAATCCATTTAGAAAAATATGGGTACATGACAGTTTCACTTGTGGGACGAATTGCAATAGGAACTTCCAACTCGGACTGACCAGACTTAGTAACCCAAGCAACCTTCAAGAAGTAAGCCAAAGGACACATTATTGTATGCGACATTGAAAACTTGCACACTAATAAACTTACGAATTAGAATTGAAAAGAGCAACTCCTACTGAGCAGTAAATGAGAATTCAAGAATAGCAGCAACTACAACAGTTTTTATAACATTAACTAAATCATCTCTAGAATTTTGTCATCAACTATCTGGAGTACAACTTTGAAACCAAATCTGAACTAGATGTGTCAAGAAAGAATTGCTCATCTCTGCATGAAAGGAAAATTCAGCAGAATCTAGTTCACCTTAACAAAACTCAAATCTCACCTCAGGAGCAAAGCCCTCAATATGATCCTTCTCCCTCTGTAGGACACTCTCAGTAACAAATAGAGGAAAATACGCATTCTTGATATTCATCTTTTTTATTTCAGCATCAAAGAATGTCTGCATGTACAAAAAGTTCAGCAATCAACAGATGGTCCAGAGGAAATCCCAAGAGATAAGAAACAAGGCAATGTAATCTTAAACATCAAGATAGTTAAAAACTTCACATAATTTATAAATCATCAACATACATGGGACCCAAAAATATCAAACGCAGCACTGATGTTTTTATTATTTGAAACCACAATTTGAGGGTTTGATTAAAGAACCAGGTTGTTAACAAAATATGGAAAAACACAGCAATCTCTTCTGACATGAATTTAAATCCATTACTTGTAAAACTTCCCAAATTGTCATCGTCCATGGTCTTAGGATGTAGCAGCCAGATATGTCGTAGTACTCGATCATTTCACTATTAACAACAACCTGAAAAAGGAATGCAAAATTAAATGCTTTAACGTCAACAGAATGAGAACCACCGGTAAGTTGATCGTGCGCACCTCGGAGTACCATTCACCAAAGTTCTCATTTTTCTTGTAGGTCAAACCAAGTCCAGTTTCTTTCTTCACTTCCTTCTTCCTCGCTGATAAGAAGATTACAATTGACACCTGTGACACCTTATGCAACAATGAACGAAAGCATTTTAAACATCATTTACGGCAGTAATACGTACCGCCTTTGGTGTTGGCATTAGCGGTCGCCATGAATCTGGACAAGTAGCTGCTCGACTTAGTGACCCCTGAAAAGAAGAACAATTGTTCATAACAATTCGGAATGGCATCCAAATGGAAAAGGAACACAAAAGTAAGCGTCTCAGTGGTGCAGGAAGGAGAACCGAGAGAGACCGCTTCGAAGCGGTCCGCTACGCGCAGGAAAGAGAGCCGAGAGCAGCGCCTTCCCAAATCGCTCCACCTCGCCCGCGACTGCGACCAGACAACCCTAATTCCCAATCAAAGGCGGCTACCAAATACATCCTGCAACAGAATGGACGACGTAAATGGGCCGGGCTCATCTGATCGGGCTCATGAGTTGGTGACATGCACCCATCACTTCAATTGTTTACGCGAGGTTTGGATCCAACTAGACAAACAAATCTACCGAATCTAATTCTTAAAGTCGACATCACCAAATGCAACCTGTTCTTGTAAGAAGGTCCTCACTATTCAAACCGATTGAGCTCTCCTGATCATTTCCATCGAATCTCACCACGAACGAAGATCGATGGGCCAAATCGAAGCCGAGAGATCCGTCGATCGAGAAACCTCGGAAAGTGACCTAACTTATCATGATCCCGATCCGGTGCAACATGACGTGAAAATTGTATTTAAAATCCTGTTGGGTGTGGGAGAAACGTCGTAGATCGACGGTCGAATGTAAACAACAGATGTGCGTATCGAATCGACTACCTGCTTGCTGAGATTTGAGATGCGCTGCAAGTTCATTATTGTTTGCTACATAACTACTCTACCACGTGGATGTATCGGACTCTCTCACACCTTCCTGTTTGATGATTGGACTCTAGTTGGGACCCGCATAGTCTAGCATCGGAAACCTTGGGTGAGTCTCGAATTGAGTTTTCTTATTATTAATTTTCATTTATCTTCTCTAATTCGTTGGATACAATTTTTAACCTTTCTTTTCTTAAATTAGCCAACTTTTATAATTGTTGACCTTTGGTCAACTGGGACCCACAACACCCACTTTTCCTATGCCGCGATGGGAGCTTCTATCTCACTCTACTCAACACACTGCTGTTGGCATCGTTCATGCCGACTGAAGTTTTTGAAGCTTATGATCTGTTGTTATCCTCGGAAGAAAGGTGATACCTTAAACTTGAAGCATACTACACATGATGATTCTCTGCTGCGCTGGGGAGGCCTCAGAAAGAGCTACAAGAGCATCATGACCTTAACCTTGAATATTGGTAGTGTCCTCACCCTGACATCTGATCTCGTTCTCTTGGTTCCTCCTCTGATTTCCTATAAATCCATTAGGCTAGCACTACTTCAATGGAGCACAGAACCATGGACTGGCACTCATGGCTATCCAAATCGTGCCTCGAGCCATCCCTTGTTTACGACTATGGGCTTCTGTTCATGAACAACGAGCTCGAGGAGGACGATATAGCACACTTGGACCACGACTTCCTACAGAGCATGGGCGTCTCCATCGCAAAGCACCGGCTGGAGATCCTCAAACTCGCTAAGAACAGTAGGAGGGCGTCTCCTCTTCCCGTCGCCAAGCTTGCCACGGTCATCAGGAAGTCCAAGACTCGCCTCGCGAAGTACATCCGCACCTTGGCTCGTTCTGACGGTCCGGCGATCTTGGTCGTGCCGAAGACTGCGTGCGGCGACTGCTGGAGAGGGGCCACGTCGAGGAGGAAGACGAAGCTGGTGATCCTGAAGCAGGGCAGGCTGATGATCACTGATCGCGGCATGAGAATCGCAGATCTTCCTTCTCGATCTCACAGCGGTACCCCGATGGGCCGCAGTCGTCGTGAGAACAGCAATGCTGCCGCTGCTGATGGGTGCTGGGAGACTGCAGATGGAGCCACGAGGTGGGATTCTATGTTCCAAAACTTGAAGCCCACATAAGGCTTCAAGTGTCTTTTAGCTGGAAGTGTCAAAGACGTGTGCCGTGATGCACACGCAGTCAAAAGTGTGTGAGTGTTTTGGTATGGATGATGGAGTTCGAGCCGCAGTCGAACTCATCCTTTTCGGACCTTGAGACTTGAGAGTAACCGTGTCTTCTTCCCCATCGCAGAGTCGTTGATCACTACTATATTTTTTGCTTAACACGTCAAGCAACAGCAAATTCTTTCTTCCCCTGTATTCCTATAGATGATATGTTAACATCATGAAGCAGGGCAAGGTTGCAATCATGTCTTCAAAATATATATCGTCAATAGTCAACACAGCCACAAAGACACGAATTGAAGTAAGGTTGCAAGATGACATCCTAATTGCCTTTCTTTGTTCAACAAAACCCATAAAAGAAGAACAGAGGAGAAGGACATGCCAACTGCCATGGCATATAATTCGGGGTGTGCTTGATGAAATCATGCTTCTGAAAGAATGAAGAGGTAGGTGCAAAGTGGAATGATTGCTCAAGCTTTCTAAAATGAATCATCTCCATTCATGCACATGGACTCTAAGATAGACATGGACAAGGACGCATTAGACGAGAAGAGAAGTATCTAACTCCAAGCAGAAACATCGTTCACCCCTATTCATGTCACGCAAAAGGACAGCAGTGACCAATTAGAGCTTGCCTGAGTCTTCTGTGAGGCAAAGCAACCCATTGTTAAGAACTACAACAGTTTGGCTATTAAATGAAAGCTTAAGCAAGAGGTTTTGGATGCTTTAGACTATGATGATTAGGTGGGTTCTTAGGTGGTACATCAATTCATTGATTAAGATCCTCGTGCCTTCTCAAGATTACTGTCCTTTTCAACAAGAGAATCTCTTTTACAATGTGCTGTAGTTATATCAAAAGAGAGAAGCCAATCTCTTCCAAAGCAGTGTGAATATGTTTCCATGTCTCTGAATCCATCCAAATGGAAATCTCAGTAGCTCCTCCACTTCACCTATTTCATGCAAGTCTAAGGTTGTAAGGATGCGAAGAATCTTCTCTTCCGAAGCTTAGAAGACAAAGCAACATATGTTGAGTAGTTATCGGTGGCAGCGAGTTCTGGTAAGAGGAGTTCCGAGATCTGTGATCGCTCTCATTTTCTCTTCACTGTTCCTTTTGCCGCCACTGGCCCAAAGCAAACTCTGACAAGTACCTGGTAGAATCCATGCATAGGCTGCTCGGTGCATTCCCCGAGACACCGCCGGGGGTCAACGTAAGCAGGCCGCACGTCGTCATGAACGGCGGCGGCAATGCCGGTTACGACGCCGGCATGGTTATCGTCATCGTGGCACTCCTCTGCGCTCTAATACTCGTGCTCGGGCTGAACTCCATGGTGCGGTGCGCGCTCCGGTGCGGGCGGCGGCTGGCCTTGGAGACCCCCGAGCAGGCCGCTGCGAGGCTCGCTGTGACCGGGCTCAACAAGCAGTCGCTCCGCCGCCTCCCAGAGGTGGTGTACGGGTTGGGAGCTGACATCTCGGCCACCGATTGCCCGATATGCCTGGGGGAGTTCGCCGACGGCGAGAAGGTCCGGGTGCTGCCCATGTGCCGCCATGTGTTCCACGTCGAGTGCATCGACAAGTGGCTTGCTTCGCACTCTTCCTGCCCAACTTGCCGGCGGTTGTTGCTCGATCATGGCACCGGAAATGGAGCCGAGGAGGAGAACCGATCCCGCCGGTCGGCTCGTGCAGTGGTGGTGGTGGATATGGTGGGCTAACGCCAGCCTAAAGCAGGCCCTTGGTTCGCTGATCTATGGACTCCCAGTCCAATTTGTTCATGTAAACTATTTCTGATAATTATTTTATATATTTTGGGTTATAAATTTTTAGGTTAAATAGATATAATTTAAAATGATAAAATTTAAATTAATTTATTATGATTCGATATGATGGGATAAATGATCAGATAATTAATTTGTTGAGTCTGATTCACTGAGTTAAAATGGTTAAATTAATAATAATAATAATAGACACCGATGAAGCAGTCAATAGTCATTTCAGTAGATCTCTCCGTGAACTCGTAAAGTCGTGTTGGGCGATCTCCACGTAAACCCTGACCTTCCGAAGCATAAAAGCGCGACGTGTCGACACCACACTCTTCTCTCCGCCCTTTATAACCCTCACGTCCATCGCATTACTCTCACCTCATTCCCATTTGGACTAGCAGGGAAGAAAGGCTGAAGAGGAATAAGCCCTTGGAAATGGCGGTCGCTGTGGGAGACCGGGCGGTGGTGGCCCTTCTGACGCTGCTGCTGCTCTTCTCGGTGCCGGCGAGCGGATATCAAGAAAGAGGAACAGAGAGAGAAGAGGCAGAGAAAGTTAGAGAGTGCGGAGAAGACGCTACTGGTCGAGGTCGCTTCATACTGGGGAGGACGAGGAGGGTTGTGAGGACTGAGGCCGGCCAAGTTAGGGTCGTGTCCGGTGATCGGTGGAAGGGTCATCCAAGCACCATGCACATCGGTTTCCTGCGCCTGGAGCCCAACAGCCTCTTCCTTCCCCAATACGTCGATGCCAATCTCGTCCAATTCGTACGTGAAGGTAAGCCTCTCTCTGCAGTCGTGAACTGGTAATACGTTTACTCGTGGAATGATTTTGTGATCATGTATATGAAGGTGAGGTGGAGGCTGGGTGGATTCACAAGGACGAGTTGGTGCAGAGAAAGCTCAAGAGAGGGGACATCAACGTGATCCCTGCCGGATCACCCTTCTACATCGCGAACACTAACTCAGAGAGGTCACACATGGTTTGTGGCATCGACACTTCCCAGAGTTTGACATACAATTCGCAACAAGTGAGTGGCCTTCTTCTTCAACTATTCTTGTTCTGATACCATGGATCCAAGAGTTTCATGCTTAGTTGATGTCTACTTGGTAGTCGTTCTTCATCGGCGGTGGAACAAATCCAACCTCAGTGCTTGCTGGATTCGATGTCAACACACTCGCAAATGCATTCAACGTAACACAATTCATTTGTACATGATATAAGATTCAATTTTAGACGAGTCGAATCTCTTCAAATTACATTTGAGTTCTTGGATCCTCACAGATCACCTCTGATCAACTGCGTCCAATGATGCGGAGACAAAGTGGTGGTCCGATCGTTCACTTCAGTGGTCAGCAAGAGGAAGATTTGGATCCCAACAACGATGACGAGGAGGCAGCCACTACATGGACACGGAAGAACCTCCTCGACTATTTATTTGGCAGGAGTGGTCGCGAGAAAGCAAGATCGACTGAATCCCACCACGCCCCGTACGCGTTCAACCTTTACAACAACGAGCCGAGCTTTCAGAATAGCTATGGGTGGAGTACCGCCATTGACGAGCATGACTATTCCCTTCTCAGTAGCTGCGGCGTTGGCGTCTATCTGGTCAATCTCACTGCGGTCAGTAGTCGCACTTGTTAATCTGTGAACACTTGAACTACGGAAGTTGGACAGATCGTTTCCTTTAGTCAACTGCGGTCGAATTTATATGATCTATTGCAGGGATCGATGATGGCGCCACACTTCAACCCAGTGGCCACCGAGTACGGCGTCATACTGAGCGGCTCCGGTAGCATCGAGGTGGTCTACCCGAATGGTTCGACCGCAATGAACGCCGAGGTGTCGGAGGGCGACGTGTTCTGGATCCCGCGCTACCACCCTTTCTGCCAGGTCGCGTCCCGCGGAGGGCCGATGGAGTTCTTTGGCTTCACAACATCCTCCAAGAGAAATCATCCGCAGTTCCTCGCCGGTGCGAGCTCAGTGCTTCGGAGCATGAGTGGGCCGGAGCTGGCGACAGCCTTCGGGGTGAGTGAGGAGCAGCTGGGGAGGCTTGTCAAGGCCCAGAGGGAGTCCGTTATTCTTCCTGCTTCGAACAACTGGGACGGCGGCCGAGAGACCGCGGACGAAAGGAAGAAGGAGAAGATGGTGGAGGAGTTGCTGGTGATCAAGAGAGGCTTCCTTGCATGAGCTCTTGTTTCACTATTGGCTTTCTGAATTCATAAGATTTCTATTGTCTTTTTGCTTGTAATCGTCTCTTTTGGTTTCTTCATAAGTAGAGACAGTTCGTTTCCTCATTGATATACTTAATTGGCTTACTTTTCTCAAGAATCAAAGTAGCACGAGGAAGAAGATGATGCCATGATAGACATATATGATTACCAAGCATATTCATTCTACAATCCATAGAGCATCTTAAACTTGTGATACAGAGAACGGACTGCCACACTATATATTGGCTGATTACAAGTTAGAATTGCACAGATTTTTAAGGATCCTTCATCGAATATTGTACCACCCATCATCATCGTCCAGGAACAAGTCCAAGTCCCAGGGTTCTGTGGCCACCATATCCGACCCGAGCATCTCACAGTCTTGTGCTTGATCGCTGATCCACAAGCCTTCATCCTGAGCCTCGATTGCAGCGTAGGCTAAGGGAGAAAGGTGATTCTCCTGAAGCTTCGAGGTGCATCTGGAACCACTGGCATTAACAGAGGGTTCCTTTGGAGCAGATTCCATTACAGAAGGGAAGGCGACATTGATGGTTTTGCAGGTATGTGGCGCTCTGTACTCGACGCTGAACCTGGGAGGATCGCCATAGCTATCCTCTTGTTGTACCGTCTTCTTTGCTAAACATCCTTGCTTGTCCCTGAAAACGCACCTGTAGTAGTTCCTGTGTTCATAGAAGCATGCATTACAACTAGAATTAATGTACTGGGAAAACCTTAATTGCTGAAGGGAGTTTACTGGTGAAGATGATTACTTTGGATACTTGGCGTTCTTGATAGTTTTGTGCCCGTACTTCCTCCACTGATGGCCGTCGTCAAAGGGGGAAGTTGTAGCTATCGACCACGTTTCTGGCTTTCTCCTGCAACAAGTTTAATCCGATGGAAAGTTTAATACGATGATCAATTACTTCAAAGAGAAGTTCAAACTGCAAGATGAAGAATTGAATTACCAGCTTCTCTTCAAACTCTTCCTCGTATCGTTGACATATATGTCTCTTTGGGAGTCCTCAGAGGCATCGGACGATCCACAGACACAGGACTGAAGCCTTGAGAGCGCCAAGGAGGTGAACTTTCGTATCTCCTCAAGCATATCCCCTCCATTGGAAGGATGCAACTGCAGAAGAACAACATGTAGTTGGCTCAGCAACTCTTGCGCCCTATTGATGTCTTGGATCGCCATGCGATGATTACAAGCCGAAGGCACTGCAGATTCATGACGTGGTGCAGTCTTCTTCTCCTCCATCTTCCCTATCACACGAACGGTTGCTTATCCCCCCTTCCCCCCTCTATATAACGAAGGGTGCATCACACGCAGGCCATGCAAATAAGGGAATGCGTGCATGTCAGCGACCTCATATGAACTCAAACCACGGTCATCTGTGCGAGCTGAGACTGCTCATCCAGAGTGGCCCGGATCGAGCCGAAATTGACGTCAAGCACATTCTTTAGACCTTACAAATCAGTTCACACGGTGTGACTCATTCCATTTATGAGGGCGGAAGATGTTCAGATAGATACACGGAACTGTGGACTAAGGTGCATCCATCTTTCCCTCGGTTTATATACCGTCCTTGCTGTTCTCACCCGGTCCACAACAATAGCATCTTTGATCTAAGTCAACGATGTAGACGCTTCTCTATCATCTTGCAGTCAAAGACTCGCAAAAGACCATTTCTCAGCAGGAGGTAGGCGGCCAAATATTATCACAGTGTGTGTAGGCCACAGAGAGAGAGAGAGAGCGAGAGCGAGATGTCCTTTTCCATGCAATGGATTGCTAGCACGTGGACTCGGCTTTCATGCAAAGCAGAGACGTCGTCAAAGAGGAGATGAAGGAAGAATTATTGGCTATATTCTCTTTTTTTGTACCGTTTTCTTTTTCCTATCATTCTTCTCAGCTCCTCAGAGAAAAGTCAAACACAGGCAGGTTGACGTGAGGGAAGGTTCATTCTTCTCCACACCAAGCAATGGCATCCAACAAAGATGACACACTCACTGTCACAGCAACAAACACAGCTATCGATTATAAAGCAGTGTCGATGCAGAAGGAAAATGAATTAGGACATAGCCCTATATCATTCATCACTAACAGCTAAAGTCAACTACTTTAACTAAAGTTGGAATACGACCACTCCTTTAATACGAAACATGAACATTGCTTGTTCTTTAACGCTTTGACTCAACTTTTTTCTAGAAAAGGGAAAAATATCATTTGATTACTATGGAGAGATTACATTCCAAAAAAGGTACCAGCCGGAAGTGAAGTCAAAGTTCCGAAACAAGAGAACTCACATGTGGAATTAATTTGAATTGCCATCAAGATCACATGTCGAACTTGAATTGAACTTAAATATGTGTTAGAACTGTTTTTACAATTGATGAAGAAACATATTTATTGATCATAATTATAACTTTGAGCATACTACTCGGAATGAGTTGATATCAACCTGTTCAAAGAGTACATTCCAAGTATTAATTTTTTAGAGGCTTAGATTATGCTAAATATGCTATCACCTATTAAATCTCTGATCAAATTGGATCACAAACTATGCATGATTACAATGAAAATGGTTCATGAAGCCTCTTAAGCTAATGTTATGTGCGAAGATTTTGGATATTATATGCATAGATGTTAGATTATGCGATCCTATTTAATTAGATAAGATTTATTAGATCAGATTTTGATTACTGTTATCGATCAAACCTTTGCCTCGTCTATAAATAAATAAGACCTTTAATGGACTATACACATAATAATTAGTACGTACATATACAGATAAAAGAGATTGGATATGTAAAATGATTAAAAGATTATCACGAAATAGGGCGAATGTAGTTCTTCTTGTACATCGATATCATTGTAGCTTACGGATCTGATAATGGTACACTCGCAGATCAGATAGAAGTTTTCTGAATAACATCGAAAGGTATGTATCGTAAATTTAGATATATTATTATTTGATTTCATATTTTGATATTAATTTTTTTCATATAACAATAATAATATATTATAATTTTTATACTCGTAATAGATTCATATATATACAACACGTGTGTGATCAAAAAAATCTTCAAAAACATTTAAGTGAGTATGATTTTGGAACCAGAGAATGAGTTATTGTCCAACGGTACACATATAGCATTTAGGTTTGGATCTTGTAATTTGGTACGTCTAATAGAGCATTATAGAATAATTTTTGTACATAAAAATTATGCAGTCAAAATCTTGTTGATTCAACAAGCCAACATAGCTTCATTAAAATATCCATAGAGAAATTAAACCTTATTCTGCAACACAGCTGACATAAATATAATTTCTCTAACAAAATTTCCTGTCTCAATTTTTCTAAGCATTGTATAATGCAGTACAAATTCCAACATAAAATTTATTAGGCAACTTAGAACAGCTCAAGATAAAAGATGATTACGACTTGATGAGAACTACTCACCAACATAACATGGCATTCGTTATTCTCATTCTGTCTGTCCTTTTTTTTCCTCGCCCATCACATATCAAAGAGATTTGATTTTCGATATACCGATATATTTTTTTTAGATATTCTAATGGTGAATATTTTCGTTTTGTAGGATATGCTCGACTAATATCACGAGTCTATTATTATTAATTTCAACCTAAGTAATTATATTATTGAGGTTCATCGTGACAAATGATATTATTATTGATTTAGTATTACCAAGATATTTAAGTAAAAAATAACCATTTATAAATTGTATTATAAAGTATATCAAACATGAAGTCACGATTGCACTATGTCTCGTATCGATCATACTAACATTTATTTCTAAAAATATATTAGGTCTTCGATAGAAACATCAAGTACTTGAATTAGATTATCAAGACTTAATGAGTCTATTACCATTAGTTTGAGTTTAAACATTTTGGATCAATAAATTCAGATGTAATAAATTAATTATCTTATCAAATCATGACAAACAATAGTCAAAACATCCTAATATTGAATGTGACAAATGATCCAAAGATAGATTACTACAAAGTGACCATTTACGTGTATCATATTAAATTGTTAGTAATGACTCGGAGTCACCACATGCTGCTCGACAGGCCCTCCTTTGGGTTCGCCAGCATGTATTCATGATGGGATCGCCCGAGTCGAGTTAGTAATGACTCGGAGTAACCACATGCTGCTCAAGCGGTTCTCCTTGGGTTCTCCGACGCGACTGCCGGTCGCTCTCTTCCAGCCTCCACGTACCTCGCCGACCTCCGACTCCACCGCGGTTGGTTTCCACGAGCGGGAGCAGAGCCACATCTCCTTCCTGGAGTCATGCTCCACCCTGCGGGACCTGAGTCAGGTCCATGCTCGGATCGTCCGGACCGGCTTCGAGCAGCATGTCTTCGTCGTGGGCAGGCTCATCTCCTTCTGCTCCGGCTCGGAACAGAGGGGATGCATGGACTACGCGTCCGCCGTCTTCCGGCAGCTCAACTGGCCGGATGGGTTCCTCTGGAACACCATGATCAGAGGGTTCGGGAGGGCCAACAGACCCGCGGAGGCGTTCCTTTTCTACCGAAGGATGATAGAGGAGGGGAAGAACGCCGATAACTTCACGTTCTCTTTCCTACTCAATATCTGCGGCCAGTTGTCGGCGGTCGAGTTGGGCAAGCAGGTCCACTGCTGCGTGCTCAAGGTCGGCGTGGATTCTCATGTCTTCGTCTGCAACAGTCTCATCCACACGTACGCTCTCTTCGACGACATGGTCGCCGCGCGGCAGGTGTTCGAAGAATCGTCCGAGAGAGATCTGGTGTCATGGAACAGTCTCATCGCCGGGTACGTGCACTGCGGCCTGCACCTCGAGGCGCTGAAGATGTTCCTGAGAATGCTGAGGACCAGCTTCCTCGGGCCGGACAAGGCCACGTTGGTGGTAATCCTGTCCGCATGTTCGAGGCTGGGAGCGTTGGACTTCGGCAGATGGGTGCATTCCATCGTCGGCAGTTCCACCCATGGTTGCCGTCTCAGAGTCACCAACTCTCTAATCGATATGTATGCAAAGTGCGGAGCGATCGACAGAGCCGTCGAGCTATTCGACGATATGACGGAGAGAGACACGGTCTCGTGGAACTCCTTGATTCTGGGACTAGCCATGCACGGGCGGGCGGCCGAAGCGATATCACTCTTCGAAAGGATGCGTCGGTGCGAACTCGAAGAGCCAAACGACATTACATTCCTGGGAGTCCTCTGCGCCTGCAGCCATGGAGGTTTAGTAGAAGAAGGTCGGCGGTACTTCGACAAAATGACGAGGGACTACAACATCTCTCCCAGCATAAGGCACTACGGATGCCTGGTGGACGTTCTTGGGCGATCAGGACAGGTGAGGGAAGCTTTCCATGTGATCAGGAACATGCCGATGGAGTGCAATGCTGTGGTTTGGAGGACGCTGCTGGGCGCATGCCGAGTCCACGGGGACCTCGAATTGGGTCAGCGTGTGCAGGAGCTCCTCGAGGAGCTGGAACCCTATCATAGCAGCGATTACCTGCTCCTGTCTCACATGTACGCCAAGGCCGGCCATTGGAATGATGTCTTTCAGGTCAGAGAAGCCATGAGAGAGAGACGAGTTCAGAAGCCAGAACCCGGCAACAGCTCCGTCGACGTTCTTCCTAATGAAATATATCTCGGTCAACAAGTTATATATCATTGACTGCGTCGTCAGTCAAAGAAAGCGAGTCAAAGACGAGAACGGAAGTGAAGACCACCGGTTCTTCTCCGTGTTCTGATCGGTTCATCGCTCTTCTTGGTTTCTACCCTACCTGAATTGGTTGTCTGGAAGAGGGGATTGAGAGGGGTTTCGTCTCTTGCCAACACAGATCGGATAAGAAGTAGATCTGTCGGATTCATCCGTCGGATGGCCATGACGACGAGGTCCGATCCCCAATTAGCTTTCTTCCTCGCCCTCGTCCTCTCGTGTCTCGTCTCCTGCAACTCCCAGCAACAGTACGAGAACAACAGGCAGCTCGACTGCACCACCAACGACTCCTCCACTCTGGGCTACACCTGCAACGGCGTCCGCTCCTGCTCCTCCTACCTCACTTTCCGATCCCAGATCGCCTACCAGTCGCCGGTACCGATCGCATACCTATTAGGCGCCGACGCCGGCAACATCTCCCGCATCAACGGCGTCGCTACCGAGTTCGCCAACGTCCCCAACGACCAACTCGTCCTCGTGCCGGTCCCCTGCTCCTGCTCCGGCGGCTACTACCAGCACAACGTCTCCTACACCTTGACCTCCAGGGACACCTACTTCATAGTGGCCAACGATACCTACCAGGGCCTCTCCACCTGCCAGGCCCTCATAGCGCAGAACCCTTACGGCAGCCTCAACCTCACCGCCGGCCTCCGGGTGGATGTTCCCCTCCGCTGCGCCTGCCCCACCGCCGAACAAACCAGCAGCGGCATCAAGTACTTGCTCACATACCTCATCACCTGGGGCGATGACGTCCCCACCATCGCTGACCGCTTCCACGCCGACTACCAGGCGGTGCTGCACGCGAACAATCTCTCCCCCTCCTCCACCATCTATCCTTTCACGACTCTCTTGGTGCCCCTCGAAACCGAGCCCACCAAAGACGAAGTCGCAAGCTCACCCTCGGCGCCTCCTCCGCCCCAGCCAGCCGACACGCCGCCCAACGACGGGAGCGGGAGCAGTTCCTCTGGCCACAAATGGGTCTTCGTTGGGGTCGGAATCGGAGTTGGCCTTCTGGCTTTGTGCTGCGCCGGAGGCCTGATCTGGCTCCTGTGCTACAGGCAGCGGCGGCGGCGCCGCATCCCTGTTCCTGATGTCCCCGTTCCGTTCAAGACTGCAGAGTCTTCGGCGAATTACTCCGAGCTGTCCGACAAGAGGTCGGGGCCTCCCACTTCAGTCTCCGCCCAAAGTGTTCGGAGTGCTATCGAGTCGCTGACGGTCTACGAATTCCGAGCGCTCGAGGCCGCCACAGCGGCCTTCGGCGAAGACCACAGGATCATGGGATCCGTTTACAGAGGAGTCATCAACGGGGACGCCGCCGCCATCAAGAGACTCAAAGGCGACGCCTCGAATGAGATCAACATCCTGAAGCAGATCAACCACTCCAACGTGATCCGCCTGTCGGGCTTCTGCCTTCACGACGGCAACACCTACCTTGTCTACGAGTTCGCCGAAAAAGGCTCCCTGGGAGACTGGCTTCATCACCACAACAAGAACGATAGCTCGAGCTGCCTTGGCTGGAAGGAGAGGGTTCAGATCGCTCACGACGTTGCTCATGGGCTCAACTACCTGCACGACTACGCCAGCCCACCGTACGTCCACCAGAACTTGAAGAGCAGCAACATCCTGCTCGACGGGGAGCTCAGAGCCAAGCTCGCCAACTTCGGCCTTGCGAGACCGATGGAGGACGGGGAAAGGCCTCACCTGACGCGACACGTCGTGGGTACGCAGGGGTACATGGCGCCGGAGTATCTGGAGCACGGCCTCGTCACTCCTAAGCTGGATGTGTTCGCTTTCGGGGTGGTGCTGCTGGAGCTGCTGTCGGGGAAGGAAGCTACGTTCACGGAGGAGGGTGAGAAGCAAGACATGCTGCTGTGGGCGTGCGTGGGATCGGTGATAAGCGGAGAGGATGCGCGTGGCAGGCTGATGGCTTTCCTCGACCCGTGCCTGGGACGCCAGTATCCTCTCGAGTTGGCTCATGCCATGGCGGAACTGGCGATGCTGTGTGTGGCACGCGATCCGGGGTCGCGCCCAAGCATGACAGAGGTGCTTGTGTCCCTCTCGGCGATTCACGATTCCACCTTGGATTGGGATTCGTCGGACCTTGCAGATTCCAGTTCCATGATCCATGGAAGATAGGCTTCCGGTTCTCCCTTGTGTTCGAGGAAGATTCCACACGAGTGGACAGACGTTTATAGGTTGATGTCATTTCAAGATGGAATAAATGTCGCAGGGTCGATTTCTCACCCTTCTTTCTGTTTGCGATAATGCGTGAATCTTTAAAGTAGAGATGTCTTTGTAGAAATATTTAATTTTTGATTCTCTACGTTTCTGTAGTCTGTGATTAGCAGGTTGTTGATCAACTTTGCACATCAAATTGTTGGAAATAAACTTAAGTTTTATATTTATTTTACCCTTCTTTTATGTTTGTCCCTATAGTTCAAGATTTTTACTTCGCTTCGTCTCTTATGAACAAAAGTTAGCGGGTATGATAACATGATTGAATTCAATAATGAAATGTCCCCAAATGATAATGTGATTGAATTTGACTATCAAATATCTCCTAATGATAACATGATCAAATTCGATCATGAATCATCCTGATTTGATTAAATCTGATCACAAACCATCCCCTAAATGATGATGTATTTGAATTCGACCATGGAATATCTGATAATGACAATGTGATCGACTCTAGCCGTGAAGCATCACACGATGATGACGTGACCAAACAAAAACGTAAAGCATCATTCGATCATGATACGATCAACTTAGATCACGAAGCATCACTCGAAGATGATGTGACCTAATTTAGCCATAAAATGTGTCTCAATCATGATACGTCCGACTCGAGCATAAAATGTGTCTCAATCATGATACGTCCGACTCGAGCATGTGACCTAATTCAGTTGGATTCGAATGATGACAAGGCCATCAATCGAATCCAACTGAATGAATCAATGCAAACGAATCAAGCCACACAAGCAACAATGATGCAAATAAAGTGGATCTTACACTACTAAACAACTTTAAGTCAACACCTTCAGGGGTGCAATGGATGACATAGTCGAATAATCTACCCAACCAAGGCATCAAGTCCCTCCCCATCCTTTCTATGTGTGATGAAATACAGATGATGCGGGGCTTTGATATGTAGACAATCCGTTACACATCATAGTCATCTAATCAATGGAATGATAACTTAATACCAATAGGAGGGGTGGTGACTCGAGACCGACAAGATGGTCTCTTCGATTGGAATGACAACTGGTGGCCCCCATTCTCTACAACTAAAATCCCCGACAATTCAACCTATAATAATCGAAATAATCATTCCAAAGATTCATCTTTACCTCAACTCAACAATCATCCTGACATGCTACATAATGCCCATCGAGTGTATCCTTGATGGGATCTAAGAAAATCCCAACTATGATAATTTTTAGAACCATCCAAATCCTCCACTAATTTGGGGAGTGGGCCCAAGTTTGGATCCAAAACTCTTACCACATGTCAAACAATCACAATCTGGCTTATCACTCAAAATTGGCAAAAGATCTATTAATACCTTCCACGAGTTAGTATAACAACGATAATTTACCCGTTACATCTTAAAACATAGAATACAACACTGCTACAGTATATGCCCTCCAGCACTGCAGCTGCAGAACATAATAGCGGCTGACGCTCAAGATTAAGCTAGCCAAATTCTAGCTCTACTATCATCTATATCTCTAACCAAAGAGGCGTTTTTTCTTGACATTTTGGACACCAGTATCAGTTTCTGGAGAGTCCTCAACAATAGATTCTTCCTGTATCACCAATCCCCGATTTCTAGTCAGCTTTCGGATAGGTGTTGCAGGCGCAGCTGACTCAACACCACCAACCTCCGAGCCAGAAGTATTTGCACGTATCCTGTGTGGCATCAACTCTTCTCCAACATCTACATTATCTATCATCAACTGCCAAAAGACACAACAATATCATATCAACCATATATATCCATAGCCGACTATATAGGCATCTCAATCTAGTATATGTAACACAAACATGGTTAATCATGATAATGAACCATTCATAAAGTCGTAATTGCCTCCCAGATATCGGGGCAATTAGTAGACTAAATGAAAGGGTGACACATCTTCAATTCAAGATATCTTTGGTTACATGAATAATCTCAAAACTGACATATCAAGCATTAGGCAAATCAAGAAGACAAAATGGTAATAAACACATGTGATGGTTTCTTCTCCCATGGCTCTCTAAAAAATCCCAGTTAGTTTCCCCAAAATTGATAATTAATATCATGTTCACAACTTGATCCGTAACAACTAGATTTGGATAGAGAAAAAGGATACTAGAATGTCAAAGCAAAACCGAAAAAAAGGAAAAAGTAAACAACCAGTTATGCAGTTCATACTCCATACCTTCCAGTCCTTGAAGTCGAATCTGAAAACAAAATGACTGTATGAGACATCACCCGAAGCCACAGCGGTGGCCGCAGGAGCATTTCTTGGAGCTGGTAACAAAATTAGAAGCATATCAGAAGTTCCATAAGGGGCTAACAAAGGTCAAATGAAATACTGAGCATTCCAAGATGAAAACTTACAGACAATATGGTGCCTGCTATCATTCACTATGATTTCTGCTCTTCCATCTTTTACCAGAAATGATAGGGCGAATATATTCTCTACTGTCTGTGCAAAAGATTCTCTATCCAGAACCAGATTTTCCAACTTCACACTTCTCTTTCTTCGTAAGATATCAAACATGGTTGACATATTCTTGTCTGTGTCAGTTTTCACTTCAGTTCCAGCATCAGCAAGCTGTATATCACCAGAAAACAATACATATATATATATATATATACTCCAATAATGTAATGTATTAGCCTGTACTTATAAACAACAGCTACTAGGAGTACATTATTCAGCCAATCTTGCTGTACATTAATGGAAGCTTTTGAACTTCAATAATTAACATTAAATACAATAACCATGCATAATTATTCCAGATAACAGATAAGACCTTAGAGTGGACTTTACATATCAGACAATCATGTCTCCTTCACAATTGTTGAGGTACAACAATAATAAATCTTGCAAGGGTCTCTTATTGGCATAATACAGCATTGCATGCATCTCCCCGAAACAGAGGACAAAATAATAGGGGAAAACAAGTGCATATAACATGATAATAATCTGCACATTTTGCAACCGAAGCAGCAGAAGCAATACCAAGAGTCACTAAACAGCTAGTAAGATACAATTTGGTTTTCACCAAAACTAGTCCAAATAATATTATGGTATTGAGAGCAGTCACAAAAAAATTTTAACATTGTTTAGAACAACTTTCCAGTCAAAGTGACAGGCATACCATCCTTGAAGAGTTAAATAAACAAGCTCAGAGGCACTAACCTCTTCAGGATGAGTGCTTTCAGTTGGTCTTGTTCGTTTTCTCTGAGCAACAACCTTCCGCTGCTTCAATTCAGTATTCATGGGACCGATCCTGGCATTATGAAAAACGAATGATAAGAATGACAAGCACAAAGGTGCATGTACCTAATTATTGCAACAGACACTTTGAAGTCAACTTAGATTTATCATGAAAAAACCTATCACCATCTACTGAATCAGACACTCAACAGAAGATCTATGAGAACTATTACATTGTATGGTATCCAGGTGCACTTCTGAAAACATGGGAGACAGCATGACCAACATCTGACCAATGGAGATTGTTCGAAGTACTCCCCAAGTCTGATCCACCATTTTGTTCACCGAAGTTCCTCAGGAGGGTGGTAACAAAATCTGAAGGGGTCACACCTTCATTTGTTTGAGATTTAACTGATGTTACCAGGGTGCAGGCAATGTCTAAAAGAGCCTCTGCATCTGCTACTTGCTCCCTGGGCTTCTGAACTGTGATCATAAGATGAAATTTTGTAAAACAGAAGCAGAATGATGAACCATTTGAGAAAGGTAGATAGATAAAAACTTCAAGTCCATTCAGCACAATCACCTAAAATTTACCATGCAATTGATTACATAGAGACTAGAGAGTTCATCAGTTACCAAAGTAATGATATCTATGACTAATCAATGCTTCTCTACGCTAGACCATGAATAGTACATGAGGTAAACATACATGGTACCTTAAGCAGCAAGAAAAACTTATACATATACCTACAGAAAGTAGGAAAAGGAGGAAGGGAACATTATAAAAGATAAACAGAAAAGGTTCGATAACTTTGATACTCATATCAGACAGAATTGTCAAGTTAGAGTTAAATCCCATGAACAAATATAGCATTTGCAAACAACTTTACATAAGCAGATAATCATATAATATGCGTTAGTCATCCTGCTGTTCAACCAAAAGATATTACAATGCATCGGCCAGACCATTCCTTGCAAGTATATCTCCTGATTGCAAACAAAAAAAAAAAAACCCTCTTTTCTATAGCAGCGCTATCCTAATGAGGGTTTCCTCATGTTTCAAAGAGAAGGAAATTAATATACGTTTTGCAATGGCGACACTGAAGAATAGAAGCAGAAGGGAAAAGTCATGACGCATGATTTAGGCAAGTGCTACGATCTGGCATACATACCAAGTTCGTGCAAGCTCTCAACCTCCGTGATAATTGAGTTGAATTTGTCGGAATCAACTTTCGTAATATCTTCCCTCTTATCTGAGACCCATTTCAGTAAAAAGAAAGAAACCTAATCAGCCTGGGAAGTATCAGAGGGAGAGGACACAATTTAATCGAATACCAACCGCTGATCATGTTCTTCACGGCCAGATACCGGGATCGAAGAACCCGACGATGCGCTGTCCCTTGACGATTTGACGACGCGGCTCCGGCATCGTTGCCCTGCCCGTTCTCCCCTCCTCCTCCGCCCCTACCTTCCGGAAGTCGCTGCTTCGTTGCCCTCACCATAGTGTGCGCAGTCAGGAAATCCAATCTCACAGTGCAACCCGGACACCTCCAACGATTCCTGGCCAATTATCGATCTATCGCCGTCCGACAGGGTTTAGGGAAAACTTCCGAGCGAATAGAATTACCGATCGAGAAACCAGCCAGCATTACCATGAACGGCAGGTAGGAGAGGGAAGAAGCAGCGGCCAGCGCAAGGGTTTTGGGGGAGCGAGAGAGATGGAATTGTAAGAGATAAGAGCGGCAGGCCAATTTCGGAGTTCCAATCCCGACCGCGCTCTTTCCCTTCCCGTCAAAATTAGGAGAAGGCCGCTCTTTGGTTTCTTCTCTTTTTCATTATATATATATATATATATATATATATATAATATTTATATTTATATTTTTTGGGAGAAAAAAATAGCCTCTATCCTATTTTATTTTCCAAAAACCATCCCTCATTTCCCGATAAAAGCCCCAAATAATATATATATATATATATATATATATATATATATATATATGAGATTTATTAGCGTGATACTGTCGACACTCATTTGATGATACTTGAGTTTGACGCAAAGTGATATCCTTGATGGAACAAAAACCATCGTCATACCTCAAAATGATCATGGGGATGGTGGAACGAACCTTCTTCACCTATCATCGTAATACCACAATAATGTTTTCTTAGACAGATATAAAATATGTCCAGTAATCTACTCTCTTTCTCATCATAATATGTAGGTGATGCAATGAGAATGATGAAATGAACCTTCTTCGCCTATCATCGTAACATCACAATAATGTTTTATTAGGCAGATATAAAATATGTCCAATAATCTACTCTTTTTCCAATCATAATGTGTATTAATAAAATATGTCCTCTCTCTTGTGATCTAGCAACTTTGTCATGGTGCGACTATTAAATCTTGTAGCTTGCACTTTTTGGTTTTGTTTCTGTGATCCATGGTGTTCCAGATAAGGTTGTGATAGTAGCAGAAGAACATTTGGTAAGCAATTACAACTTTGCTGGGTAAGAGGAAATCGGTGTCAGTTATGAATGAGTTGAGCATGATGTCATCTAGTTCAAAGAGGCGCAATGAATGATGTCATGAGACCCAATAATGGCAACGTTCAACACAAAGTGATATCCTCGAAGGAACACAAACCATCGTCACACCTCAAAAGGGTCATGCAACGAACCTTCTTCGTATATCTGTTCTGTTAATTTCCATCAACGTAACACCACAATAATGTTTTCTTAGGCAGATATAAAATGTGTCCAGTAATCTACTCTTTTTCTCATCATAATGTGTATTAATAAAACCACAGTTCTCTGTCGTACATCTGTTCTGTTAATTTCCATCACAGACAACAATAATCAAAGAAAATATACCTAATAACACCGTATCCTAAGGTTTCAGTGATCAAATCCAAGAATAAAAATTGCTCTAATGTGAATAAATAAAATAGAAAGTTTCATTTCATACAGAGCTTCAGGCCAGTATCAGGGGAACACTTCGCTTGAGATCTGTGGGCGAAATGACATTTTATTCCGAAAACCATCTTGTGATCAAAATTATGCAGCATGAGCCATGGCATCAGGTGCCTCTCCAAGCCTGCATTTAGGAGATAATTTAGGCACAAGCTTTAAACAAAGGAGACAAAGTCCAATCACATAGAAACCATAAGAGGTGATAGTATCCTTTGAGTATCCTCATTTTTCTTGTATGATTCATTAACCATTGCCGGCAACTAGGTTCTTCTGACAAAAACGAAACCACCAACAAACATTTTTCATATACCAATATTTTGTACAAAAAGTTCCAACTACTAAAGAACTTTCATCCTGCACAAACATGTCAGATAAGAATGGACGAAGCCGGCTAACATTTTCCAATCATGCATTACAACCTGTTGCAGGTGTATAAATCTTTGCAGTTCTTACCAAACCTAAATCTGTAGCTTAAAAACAGCAATAAGGACACATCTGTAATTCTAATATCCTTAATTTCTTGCTTGAAGAAGTAAGCAAGCCAGAACAAAAAAGCTTGACAACAGAATAGTTCCGGGTGAATGCCAATGTGTTCAAAGACAGACTTGAAATGCAAAGCAAAGCTAAATTGATGACCACAATTAAGAGTTACAGATTTAACCACACCATTTTACCTAATAAAATAAATACTGCTTGATCACATTTAATTCTTAAATATTGCATGGATAAGAATATGATTTCCCACATGTGAATCTAACTTAACCTGCCTTAATCAGGCTAATGATGTTTGTTCCAGAGTTTGTTAATGCTAAGTATGATGGAATTCATTCTTGGAATATTGAGTATCACCACAAAACTTGTTGGTCTTGGAGGTTTTTCTAAAAGCCATGGAACATCTGCATCCTGCTTTCTCTTATATCATTGGTGATGGTACTTGTAACTTGTAAGTTCCATCAATATCAGGACAGATAATTGGCTTTTTGACACCCACATTTCTCTGAATCCTACTTCTGTAAATATTATGTTCGTTCAGGACTACACCTTATCCAATATGATTCAAAATAGGAAATGGACTTGCGCAAGACTAATCTGAAGTTTAGTACCATCTTACCCAGATCTATCTTTAGAATTGATTTATCACTTTGTCCCTATGAGAATAAGTGGATTTGGAAACCAAGTCCAAAGGGCAATATCAACCAACTAATCTAAAGTTTAGTACTATCCTATCCAGATCTATCTTTGGAATTGATTAATCTCATCGTCCATATGAGAATAAGTAGACTTGGAAACCTAATTCCAAAGGGCAATATCAACCAACTAAGCTGAAGTTTAGTACTATCTTATCCAGATCTATCTTTGGAATTGATTTATCTCATTGTCTATATAAGAATAAGTGGATTTGGAAATCTAATTCCAAAGGGCAATATCAACCAATGCTGCTCATTCCCGTCTATTCAACACCATGCTAATGACAGGACGAGAAATAAGGACTGGTGGATACTTTGGAAGATCCTTGTAGTTCTTTGTTCCTTGTGTTCTTCACTTTTGCTAGAGACCCTCACATAAACAGTTACCTACCACTGAATATATTGTTAGTCCCTGTCTCACTGTACCTAAGAAATGAAGTTTATGTGGGCATAAGTAGGATGGGGTTAATCATATTTTCTTCACTGTCATTTTGTTAAAATAATCTGGACCCTCCATAAGAGGAACTTGGATGTTACTCCTTGCTTTTCTGAGCATTGACATGTTGGGAAATAGCTCAAGAAAGGAAATGATCATCATAATGCTCAGTTGATCTTAACAGCCTTGATTGCATCGGTGGTTGATTCGGAAGGCCCATAATGAGGCTGCTTTCCATGGACCCTCCATAATTGCATGTCATGATTGCATACAGTTTGCGCTGGCTTCAAAAGAATTGAAGGGAGCAAAACCCTTAAAAACACCACAAAGATCTCATGTGGGAGCTCCTCATGAATCAATCCTATTAAAGAATGCAAAAACTAAAAACAATTATCTTATCTCATGTTCACTATGTTGCTCCAGTTCAGTTTATAAGTGATTGTCCTCATCACATCATTTATCATGCAATATTTGCTTATGGCCCCTTCGGAGCAACTGAAACTCAGTTGATGCTCTGTAGATGCAACTTCAAAAATACAGTTGAAAACATTTAAATGCTTCTTCTAAGAAATAAAATAACTTCAAATATTAAAATTGTAAAAAAAAAAATTAATGAATTTCAACATATTTAAAACCCAGCTTACAGTAAGAAGATTTAGTATTGTAAAACAAAAATTCAACACAACGCCTACCTCTGGATGCCTTCTCCGACCTCCATTCTGAGGAAATTGCCAATTTTTACACAGGAACCAACTTCTTTTGATAAATCATTCAGCAGTGACTGCAGACAAAACCATCAAAACCAATGTGAAATTTCACACAGAGAAAAGTACCCTCGCAAAGTTAATATTAAAGCCTGAACTGATTTAGGGTTCCAAAATAAGGTGAATGACTACAGACGGAAGCCTCAATTAAATCAACGGTAAGCAATATCTGCAAATACTATATATGAAAAAGATCCCAAACAGAACCACCCAATAAAAGATGTCTAAAGTCTGAACCCTTAATTACCTTCACTTTGACACTATCATTCATAACAAACTTCTGTTCCAATAAGACTACTTCTTCATAGTATTTCCTCATACGACCTTCCACCATCTTTTCAACGGCCATCTGAGATTTTCCTGAACTTTCTGCCTGATATGAAAAAGAGAAAAAAACAACTTAACTGGCTGATAGAAAATTTGGAACATAGCAACATAGTTTTTCATCTACACACAACAAGAGAATATACCTTAAAAATGAAAACTTAATCCAAAATATATTACTGCTTATAAACACTACAGAGATTTCACAAGGCACTAGGAACATAGATAACAATGAACAAGCAACAGCAGAATGCTTCTTGTGTGGCCATTATGGTATATTCTTTTTGCGAAAAATTGTTAGGCCAACGAAAGGAAGCGACTTGCACAAAGGCACTAGCACTATGATTATTATACCTAGTATGCTTGTAACTAAGTATATGCTTGGCTTCATTTATAACTTCGGGGCCCAGTCTTGACACAATAATAAGACTGAGATGATGCAGCCTTGGTAAATTAGTTCAAATCATGAAAGCAACCTCCCAAACCCCTCACGAAGGGTCCCACTGCACATTTACAACCTCCCCATACCTAGTGACAGATTTTTTTTCTTTGTTGTTGAAACGGTAAATTCTTTTTCTCAGAATAGCAATCATATATAAATTCTTTTTCTCAAAATATGGATATTCTCACAAATTAATTTCCAATCAAGTAAAATTAAAGTTGTTCACACACATATTATTCACACAAATGAATGTTGATATAAAGAGACCACAGAATTGGCAAATTGATAAAATGTAATCAGAAGAATCAAACAATCTGATTATAGAATTGTCAACAGTATCCAGGACCAACAACAAGGGAACACTCTACAAAGAGTACGGATCATAGCTAAAAGAAGTTTTATCTCCACACAAGTGGCTCTTGTCCCAATATCATAGTCTGAATAAGAAACACATGGATGGAGTTCAGAATATTTGATTCTACAATTATGGATAATTACCTACCTGTGCCTTAAGTATGTCACGCTCACTCTCTAAAGCCTCAGAAGGAACAAGTTCTTTAGACAAGAACAAAGGCTTCGATGCCACTATGTGCATTGCCAATGACGAACCAACCCCACGAAGAGCATCAAGTGAAGCATTGCCATCTTCTATCTCCAGTGTCAACAATCCAGCAATGCGGCCCAATCCTGGAAGAGAAACAAATAGCTACATCATGATAAACCATGTTAACTATGATAATGTTCACCTCCCAAGCTGCTATGAAATTTGATCTAGCTTTAAGCATGACTAAAAGATCAAAACTGTCCATCATAAAAAAATTAAGTCCAAACATAAGTAGCACAATATAGATACTGAAGCATGATATCAACACTAATCAACAAACATGACTTGCTGGTAAAATACTATATTTAACTGTCAACCATCAAATTTAATTTTTGAAATGAGTCAACACACTTAAAGACTAAAATCAGTACCTTAATAAGTATACCTTAAAACCTAAATTATCATTGCAGGAGTGTAGAGTCCAGTGATTTAAAAAGCGCTATGCGTCAAAAGGCGCTAAGGTCCAAAAACGCCCGAGGCGCTAGGCGCTCGCCCGAGCGAAGCGATGCGCTAAAATATAAAAATATATAATATAATTATTTAAAATTTTAAATAAAAATATGCTATTAAATTAAGAAAATTAATAATATTAAAATCAAAATAATATATTATTAATCTAATAAATATAAATACTATTATTAGTATACCGTTAACAGTATACTGCATACTGTTAACAGTATACAGAAGGAAAAGAAAGAAGAGGAGTGTAAGGGGGTGTTGACTGAGAAAAGAGGAAGCGACAGCGGGAGTGTAAGGAGGCAGCGCAGCGGGAGTGTAAGGAAGCAGCGACAGCGGGAGCGGAAGTGTAAGGAGGCAACGACAGCGGCAGCGGCGAGCAGCGATCAGCGGGAGCAGGAGCGGCGACAGCGGCAGCGGCAACGAGCAGGGTTAGGGTTGGGCAACGACAGTTGATATCGGTTTTAGTTGGTTCGATTGAACCAACTAACCACCGGAGACTAAACCAGACCTAAAATCCTAGTTCGGTCGCCTGGTTTAACCCAGGCGCTCGCCCGAAGCGCCCGGCGCCTGGGCTCGGGCGAGCGCCCAGGCGGCCCCTCTTTGAAGCGCGCCACCTGGAAGTGAAGCGAGACGCCTCTTTGAAGCGCGCCTAGGCGAGCGCCTCTTTGAAGCGCGCCTAAGCGAGCGCCCGAGTGCCTTTTTAAATCACTGGTAGAGTCTAACAAAACTTTAAAGATAATCATGTCAATCTGAAGGTAGCTAATCCAAAATACATCTAGCATTAATAGCATCAACCATCAACAATAAGAATACAACATTTAGGTATATTCAGACAGTAATTTCTAAAAATAGTTATTACAATATATGAGAGCCTCTATTTTCTTCAAAATATGAGTTTCCGGGATCAAAAACTATAATAACAGAACTGGGTTGCAAAAATATATAGCTGAGGGCATTTTCTTCTCTTTTTTCAAGAGGATCCCATCATCATTCTCTGTTAGAGATGTGAGGAGGTAGATATTGAATCTCACAAGTGTATGTGAGTTAGACAGACAAACCTTTCCATCCACTGTTGAGTCTATCAGCAGTATGTCAGATGATATGCAACCTAGATGGCTCTTTCATTGATACAAATGGAAGGAGCAACAAATGAAACGACTCTTAGCAAAAAGATATGCACAATATGTGTATTAGGCAAACTCAGTGAACGAGGCTCCCTCAAATCTGTAAAGGGTCAATATAAACAGCCTTACCTATGGTCACCCTTATTAAAAAGACCAGTACTCCGAAAATTGTAAATCATGCAAACAACTACATATTATAAAAATAGTAAATAGTGAGTCAATCATGAGATCATATATAGTGCCTTTGTTGTGTTATAATGCATATTGGTTGCACTTCCTAACTCCAATTCAAAAGAACATTATTTATTGCCAACCACGTATGCAGGTGAATCATACATCTTCCTAAATCCAATAAAGCTTGTTCAAAAATGTTAAAATAGTCTACTATTGGCTTACCTGGTTGGGGACATGTGTGTAGGTAAGATAAGACAGCACCATGTGAAGATGTGGACAATGCATAACCTCTTCTAATCTTCACATTCTCCCCAACCATGGCAGCAACTTCTGTAACTGCATTTTGCACTGTAGTTTCTCCAGAAATTTTTGGATGATCCAAATTAATCTTCATGTTCTATAATACAGTAACTTTCGTCATTAATTAAGCATCCAAAAAGAGAATACCAAATACCAATTACAAAAGAATCATGATATAAAATACATTTCTTCACTAGAATCTTCTGTTCAAACTGTCTCATATTGGTTCTCATAGATGTATTATGTTGGATTAGGTAAACAATAATATAATATACAATCAGGGCAAGTTCCATAATTGTTGCTTAGTATGGAAACAAGAACACAGCTGTGTGGCAAAAAGAGAGAAGCAGACTAGGTATCATCATCAGGAATTATTCTTGAGGTCAATTGATTGGCCACTTCCTCACTATTGTGACTGACAAACCATAGGAGCCAGAATAAAAAATAGTGTCAAATAAACATTAATCAGGAAAGCAAAAAGTGCTAAAGCAGGAAAAAAGAATTGCTCTAGCAAAATCAATGCATTAACTAGAAACAGTCTCCACACTGGCAAAAAAGACCTTGGAGATACCGTCAATATTTGATTTATCTTCAGTTTCTTTGTGAAGGATAACCGTTCATGAATAAAGCCCTTTCTGATTACGCTCGTTTTTGTTATGCACATGACAAAGATGGCCCATGCATATAAATTTCTTCCTTCTGTAAAGCTAAGCCTTTTCTTCTATATATAAGACTCATACTTAATGAGCCAGAACCGGACAAATATCTGATCACCATCAGCCTCTCTCTTCCTTTTTTCTTTCCCTAATTTTACTTCCCTTCACTCTCTTTTTTCTGTATCTCTTGCATTGGTTTGGTAGTACTATAAGGTTCACACAAACTTCATAACACATGGAAATTATATGGTTATCTGGGAAAACACTCAACTCGAACAGAAGCTGGTTTCATGGTTACATACAACTTGCATGCTTGATATTAGAAGGGGAAATGAAGAAGGAAAAAAGAGCATTTATATTATTTGTCTACCTATATTTGCCATTAATTACAGTCACATATGACCTTTGGCATTCCTAGAACTTGTTTTATTAAATAATACAGAAAAAAATACTATACTATTCAAGCTGCTGGCGAGGTGGAACAAGCATTTAAAAAAGATTTAAAAAAACAAATGGCCTATCAAACAAGATTCAGAAAAGTTGGATTTCCAAATCGGATCCTCATGAACAGGCAAAATTTGCAGAAAGAATCATATGTCATGTAGCATCCTTCTCTTTTTCGTAAGACAACTTTAGCATCTCGTCTAGCCTTTTCATATTGTAGTTGTACTAGTAAATTCAATTATTTTTCTGCTTGTCATGATAAAGAGCATTTATATCTGCTTCAAAGTGCCAGATGTTATAAGTTCTCAAGGTAGCTATGTGTGTCTGGAATGGTATCCCAGCTTTCTTGGTCAATTATAAATCTTACTGTCACAAACTAAGATCAACATCAGAATAAGTGCATTTGTACATGTGTACCTCCAAGTATTCAGGTCCAAATATAAAAGCTTCTTGAGTTTGCACCATTGAACTTTCAGCTGATAAAGCTATCTTTGCCAAAGACGAAGCCTGAAATAGGAAGAAAAAGTTTGTACTGGTCACCAGAAATCAATGGCCATACAACAAAAAATTAAATAATCTTGGAAAAAAGTTGTAACTGGGGCATATTACATGAATCATACAGCAAATACATTCTGCCTCAAGGGATTCAAACTTTCTAAGTAGCAAAAGTAAAGTGACACTGGATACATATTTTATAGACTTAAATAAATATTTTGTTGCCAGTTTCTACATGTTTGATAGATGGATTTTATGCTCTTCTTTGCTGTTGTATTCTGGTGATGTAGGCCAATCCTTCTCAAGTTGTCTCATTAACGCAATACAGAGATGTGATCCTCACCCAGTAGTTGAGGTCCTGCGCTTTAGTATGTACTGACTAATTGATAATGATACATGGAATGGGAAAGACAAGTTCCAGAAAAATCATTGGCAATGATCTAGGTGTTCATCATTACACCTTCTAACTTTTCATAAGTGCACAACAAGCAATTGGGTTTAAGAATTTCAGGAAATCTTTTCTTTAAGGCAACAAAATGAAGTTTCAATGTCCTCATGCAATCGGATTTTTGAGGCTTCAAGCATATGAATATGGTAAGCATGGAGGGAGATCCTTATGTTGGCAAGGTTCCCGTAAGTTCTCATCACCTTAGTTGTTTTAATCAGTAGACAATCACATTTGCAACAGCTCCTTTCACTCTATATAAATAGGAGACATATGTAACCAAGGGTTCAGATCTCGGTCCGATACCGACACTGGTCCTCAGGATGACCAGAATGGTACAGGTAGGCTTGGGCAGATCATGTATTAGTACACCCCCATGCCGACCACTCTAAGGATCTGGATAGGGAGGAGACAAAATATGGGGGTTACCAAATGATAGGCAACTGTCAATAGCTGTCATATCCTGATATAAACAGGAAAGAATTTAAAAACATCTGATACCAATATCAACTTATTGCACGATAATCCCAGTACAGTGAGTTACCAAGTAATAAGCTCCATTTCAGATTGGACCAAATGAAATTGCCCAATCCAGATATTTAAATACTTATTTGTACTAATCAATATGACCAGGACTTTAACCTTGTATGTGATTATATTAATACATCAATGAAAAAGACAAGAAAGTTAACATTTTGAAAATTTTAATCACTGTGTTTCAGAGTAATATCAGTAAAACAAGCCTTTGGGATAATTAGGAGAATATTGAATCCCTTAATTAAAGGGATATGCAATATAATATTGGTTAGAAAAGAGAGAATTTGATTCAACAAGAGGAAAGTTAAATTTTGCAAATGGAAGGAAGATCAAGCACCATAGCATGACAAAAAAAGAAAAAAAAAAAAGAATGAGGTTTGAGAAGGAAAGCATTTCATTTGAGGAAATCCAACTGTTAATTTCTAGTGGAGAAATGATATTTAAATCAGGGTTCGCCATTTCGGATACCGGACCCATCTTAGAGATTTGTCGGATCGGTACATACCGGTGTACCAATACACAGTATGTTGAGGTGTGCTGATGGGGACTCTAGCGATCCGCATCTCGATTTCGGACCAGCCTGTGTTCGTACCATACCAACTCAAGCAGTACAACAGACGGTAATTTAAATAACTTCCGGCGGTCAATGTCGAGGTGCAAAATGTTGCTTTTATACTACCATGTCCTCGGGTATGAAATCAACTAATTTTTATCTGTCTTGAATGTTACCAGGCATAACTGCTGTCTGATACTAGTCTAAATTACTGAATTTTGTGTATTAAATACCTTAAATGCATCCATCTAAAAGACTTTAATGTAAAATAGAAGAAAGGAAACATGCATTCCTAGAGGAAAGATGTTTGTCTACTAGGAAACAAAACTTAGAGAGGAATATTCTCATGGACTAACCTCATCTAAATGGAGCTACTGAATTAGCTGAAAATTTAGGGAGAGAACTCCAAATATCTTGATCTTGCAAGATAAAGAGTTTAAGAAATTGTAACATCATTTTGTAAACAGTTTATGACATGCTTAAAACTGAGATTTAGGAACATTGTCCTGTCTAGCATCTCTAGTTTACAGTCATCCCACTCCTTGGCTAAATCATAAAACTCCACATGGTCAATATCATGACAGCATTGTGGAGGGCTAGTACAAAATCTAGTGATTTCACCAAAGTTGAATGAATACTAACCAGGTATTGAAATACATCATTTCTTGCTACAAAGTCTGTCTCACAGTTGAGTTCAACTACAACAGCTTTTTTCTCAGTCTGTGCCACTGAAAGTAAACCCTCGGCAGCAGTTCTTGAGGATTTCTTTGCAGCAAGAACCACCCCTCTCTTTCTAAGGTCCTTCTGTGCAGCCTCTGTGTTATCAAGCAAAGCAATTATGTAAAGATAATGACCAGAAAAACATTAAATAAAATGGATATTAGACAGTGTAATATGGCAACAAACCTAGATCCCAGTTACAAGAAACAAGAGAAAGTTTGACATCCTTAATAGGTGCACTTGTTCTTTCCCTCAACTGTTTGATGAGATTAATCTGCTCAGTAGCTGACACTTCGGTGCTAAACCTTCTCAAAAGCACTTGTCTTGAGGCATTCAAGTTTACCAACCCTCTTGGCTTAACTGCTGGCTCCCCTATATATGCCCGAAAAAAATAACCCTTTCTGGGCTGCCTACCGACACTCAATTCGCTGAGTATTAACCGTGTGAGACTCTTTGCACTTCTACAGCATGCCATTCTGAAAACCCAACAATATCCTATAAGAACATAAGTCAATGAACAATAGGTTATAAATGTGGAAAAAATTTAAATATATCCAACCAAGGCGTCTTCTTGGTACTTCAGTAGAATCAAGTCATCATGAAGCATGAACATTTTACAAAATATACTAGAAACCACACATGTAAGAACAATATGCAATAATTTGAAATCAGCAAGTAAATAAAACTCGGAAAAACATAGATTCAATCTTTTTTTTTGTCACAAAAAAAAAAAACACCTGTGCAACTGAAAAGCAAAGAGAAGAACTAACACGCTTTAAATTTCCAACTGTTGTTTGGAGAACAATGAGTAGCCCCATCTTTTAGGATGTACATTAAGGAATCGGACAAACTAAGCAATTTATTAGATCACAAGAGAGAGGACGCTGTGAGGATAATACAAAGCAAATAAATTTGTCTAAAATCATGAAGTTCTTCCTATTGTGACAAATTAAATGCTAACTAAGAAGGAAAACTAGCGATTTCCATAAAAATATCCATAAACCATCGGAAAAATTTAGCAAAGGATTGAAGCACAAAAAAGCGAAGAGGGATTAACCAGAAAAGCAGGAGAAGGAGAATAACTGCAACGGATTCAACGAGAAATCGCACGACAGATGAAGAAGACAGAGAAGCATACCTACCGATTCTGCAGGACTAATAATTCCGGTTTGAGGAGGGAGAAAGAGCCGACTCCAATATACTTGGGAGGGTTTGGCTCGAGGGTTTTAGTAGCCAAGATCCATTGATCGGAAGATCTGAACCGTTGAGTAGTTGGAAACACGACGACATCACAGCCGTCAGATCACAAATGATTCCCAGAGCCCAAAGGTCCAACGAGGACCGTGAGAGGGTCGGATCGGGTTGCGATTCGGATCAGACGAATGATCCATATCCATGATCCGTTGATAGCGAGATCTGAACCGTTGAGCAGGTGGAGATATGATCCGAAAGCTCCAACAGCGGCTGTAAGAGGATCGGATCCGGATCCGGATCCGGAAAGGGATAGGCGGATCGGGTCGTCATTCGGATCATACATCGATATCTGAGCCAATGATAGCAATCTTTGCCATTCCTTTGGCATATCAACCTCTGAAATGCCAAATGCGTTCACAAAATACAGATGATGAGAAGAGAAAGCCGACGCTGACATACTCATCGATGACAACGACGATGACGTGCGTATCTTAACATGAAGGGATCGGTACATAACAACAAACATCTGGTGATTGCGTGTTGCAGTGCCGAATGGAGAAGTGGCATTGATCCAACCCTCCGACGAATATGCCCGCAGTGCCCTGTCCCTTTGGACAACTCACATGGCCACAATGGGTTGACATTTACTGTTAAGATGGGGCAATTTCGTGGTTTAATATTTCCGATGACTTCCCGAGTCAACGCCGCCGGGGAGCGAGTCAACGCAGGTATTTACTCCACCCGAACCCGATACAAAAGCCATTTAATATGCCCGCTTTTATTGACTTGACCCCGAAATGTTTTCGTTTATATATCCCCGATGGGCATACCAATAAAACAACCCTGCTTTACGATTGGATGAACGACATCATTTTACGTCATTCTACCCAATACGATTCCGGTGCGTTTTTGGGTCTGTTGTGATTGTGTGCGAGATACCCTTTTTTCGTTTCAGACAATAAAAATGGACATTAATAAGAGTCTTAACGACTGTCGCTCGGAGGCTTACCGGTGAAGGAATTGCGTTCGGCTGTTGTTGGTTCCCCCTACGAGGCTTAGTGGTGGAGGTATAGCGTTCTGCTGTTGGTCGATTGAAGTTCTTCGATTGACGCGGCTCACATCTTCCTGGCTGGTGGATAAAATCGCCTCTCCCGAAGCCCTTTTTTTGGTGAGTTTTGTCTTCGGCTTCGTTTCGTGAGTTGCAATTATTGGGCTGAGAACATGATTTCTCACTGTTTTGGGTTTTAGTAGTTTCTTGTCTTTCACATCCTTGAGTAGTCTTACAATTCGATCGAAGATTAAATCTTGCTAGGGAATGGTGTGAGAATCCGACTTTATTTTCGCAGTGCGCAATGTCGTCTTTTTCTTTACTGGTTATTGTTGTCGTTGTCGTTCTAAAAGTTAGTGGATGATGAAAAAATTTCGATTTTCGGGATATTTTCAACGATTGATTTGTCAGTTTGATGCTGTGGATTACCGAGCTGAAGTAAGGTTCAGTCGATCAAATTTTACTCGGCACAAGATGATGCGGTTGCCTTCATTTTGATACACGCCGATCGAACTTAGTTCTTGGGTTATGTTTGAATTTTCGCTGTCTGTTTCTTTTTTCGGTTGACTAAAATATTATTTCAGGTTCGATTGTAAGGCAAAATCGTGTATGAATCTCTTCCAGTGTTTCGCTAGAAGCTTTACATACATTTACCAATAAGCAGATGTAAGTACTTGTAGGTCATGAGTCAATCATTCGGCCTATTAAATTTGATTTTCTTCCTTCTCTCAATTTATTGCTCCTTGTCTGATGTATTATTTAATTTAGTGAGTTTGATTCTCTTGATGAATTCTTGATAGAATGATTTGTCATTCTATGATGCTTCCCTAGCTAACTACTTGCTTTCATTAATGCCAATCCCATGATTATCCATTACTATCTCTGTCGGATGGTTTTTTAGAACCTGGAATCTGGATGACTAACCTTACCAGCATATATTAAATGCTTTGCTTTTCCAATCGCATTTTTTCTATTTCCTCGTAGCTTGGGGGTGTTATTCTGAGGTGGAATCAAGGTTTTTTTTCGCATTAAATGCTAGTGGCTAGTTTTGTATACTGATGTGCAGACTAATGCAGAATTTTCTTAACTTAGTCATTCAATGTTCTTTCAATTCAACACAGTACTGAAAAAGGTTGCTGTTAGATTTTGTCATCCAGTTTCATGAATGAACATATGTGCCCTACTTTTCCGTGGCAATGAATTTTTCGGATGGAATTATGAATTATGGTTTTCACTACTACCTTCTAGAAAAATAAGCCAAACTCTTGTTTCTTTGGCACACGTTTTGGTTGGTTTGGAAATAATTTAAAATTTTGCTCTTTTGTGCCAGATCAGCATTTGAAGGAGGTATCCATACTTAGAAATCTATAGCATCTGAAAATTTTTTAAAGGATAACTTAGAGATTTAGTGTCTGAAGGTTTCCAAGAGTGGGAACTATTACAATGGGAGGGGGAGAGTCCAAACATCACAGTTCTTATCGCGACTCTTATGATTATGGCCATTCTTCTTCAAGCTATGCTCCAAGGTTCTCTCCAGCTGCTTCAAATTATGTGCAGCCTGAAACAGTAAACAGATTGCAAAGAAAGTATTCAAGGATCAATGATGACTACCAAACACTCAGTCAAGTATGCTAGTCAATGCAGAAGTCATCTTTTTTTTTTTCTTTTTTTCCAGTTCTCCTGTTTGTAAATGTTCAAGTAAATAGCATAAGTTAGCAATGTGATCTTCTCTAATTATCTTGAATGATAAAACTTGCTATTTTGTAAGTTGTCTCTTTGGTTTCTTCAGTTTTGGTAGACATTTGAAACTAATTGCCACTTCTAGAAAACGGTTGTGATGGATGTACATATCAAGGAACATCATAGAATGATGAAGAAAGAAGTGGCGGTCACAGTTTACATATAAAGAAAAGGGTAGCAGCAAAAGTTTATCAAAATTCACCTAGCAAAATTTTATATCCAATATGTTCAACTTATGCAATCTAATTTATCACACTCGTTCTTCCTTAGAAAAAAAAGTTTCCCCATAATAAATGATGCTTAGGATTAAATATATTATGTTCTTCCATTAGCAATTAGAGATACTATATTGTTTCATAGTAATTGTTACACCTATCGAAGAATTCTAGTGTTATTTTCACTTTTGATGGATCAGATGTGATACAATTTTAATGCTTGTTACCTTTCAGCTTGTCATCCGGACCTATCAAGTTGCTCTTGGTCACACTTTTACTTTTCTATGAGATTTTCATTGATAATAACTGTGCGGCTCAAATGATTTTCCAATGACTGCCACATTCCTTTCACCATTGCCGAATATGTATTCCTGGTTCCTAAGACATGAATCGTAGGTATTCTCATTTCTGTTATATGCTTCTGTTTGACCTGACCCTTTACATATCAACCATTCATCACATATGGCCGTAGTGCTTTTTATTAGCTTCTCCAAGACTCCAAATTGGAATGCATTCCAAGGTACCTCTTGAGTTGACCAATTAACTGAAAACTTAATAGCTGTTTCTTAATAGCTTTTTCCTCATAACAATATGTAGGCTTTGCTATGACTTTTGATTTTTTGTTTTTGTTTTCAGAAACAGCAATGCTACTTCAAAATTTGATCTTCATAGTTCATTAATCAACACTAAATCATACAGCAAATGGCATTCATTAGTGTATATCTCTTGAACACTATGTACACAATCTTTCTTAGAGATTGATGCTTTGCTAATAGGTAGAAACCTTTTGAGGTTATTTTAAGAAATCAAGTTACAGAGAATAGACCACCACCATGAAGACAATGTAATGCTTTCTTCACAGTGTATTTCTTTTGCTCAAATTTGGACCAACTTGCCTTTTGTATATATATGTACACACACACACATATGTGTGTGTGTGTGTGTCCTTTAAATATTAAAAGGCCTTTTTTCTTGTTCAGTGACACTTTATATGTTCCTATTACTCAAGTAGCTGCTGCAATTTAGCACCTTGCATATCTATTGATAGAGTGCATTCACATCAATTTAAATGTTCACTGCTACTGTTTGTCTTCTTTGCTTGTTATAGTACATCAATGATAAAACAAATTTTCTCTTTACTTCTGTGCAAGTTTGAACTATATTATATTTAGATCATGAAAGTAATAATTCATCTGTTAATATAAGTAACTATCTAATTTTTTTTTTCTCATTTGTTTTATCACTGTGATCTCAGTTCATTCTGCAATTACTTCTCAGTTTTATAGTAAATCTTAGGTGTAAGATCAAGTGATCCATATTAGTTATGTGAGTAATCTGAGAATGGTACATTTGTGATTTTGTTTAGGTTACTGAGGCACTTGCAGAAGCAGGTCTTGAATCATCAAATCTTATCGTGGGAATTGATTTTACAAAGAGCAATGAATGGACAGGTTCGGACACACAAATCCCACCTTTCACCTTTTTCTTAGTACATGCTTGAGATACATAGCTGGCTATTAATTTACAAATAAAATCAATCACAGTGTTTTTCTTCTCAGACAATAAAAATACAACTTGAGTTTCTTCTTATTAGTTCCACTTTGAGATATTCATAATGCAAATTTTGTCCACTATGAGATATTGATCATAAAATTCTTAAATGTCACCCTTGTCCCCTAAGATTGTTAACATGCTTTATGTTGAGAGAACGATAACCTCTGTAGCTTTGCTGATTCTAGGTACTTACCAACTATTTCATTGTGCAGACTTTCTATTTTTGAGTTCTGTCCTTTTATGTTTAATTTGAGCCACATTTATCATTAAACATAATGATTTTCATTTACTCCTTGAATTTACTGATTGTATTGTTTTGTGCTTGTTGTTAGGTAAAGTTTCTTTCAACCGCCATTGCCTACATGACATTGGGAATACTCCAAACCCCTATGAACAGGCAATATCTATTATTGGAAGGACACTTTCTGCTTTTGATGAAGATAATCTTATTCCTTGCTTTGGGTTTGGTGACGGTCAGTGATTTATATGCTGGTTATAGATATTCATTTAGTTACATCATTTGACATGTCGTACTATGTTGTTCTGCAGTAACTAAATTTAGCTGTCAAGCCTGATGCTAAATCTAAACTCTTCTAGTCTTGGAAATGACCAAGGAATTCTAAGATAGAAACATATTATTGTTTTTATTGTGCAGCATCCACTCATGACCAGGAAGTATTCAGCTTTTATCCAGATAACCGACCATGTAATGGCTTTGAAGAAGCACTTGAACGTTACAGAGAACTAGTTCCAAATCTTCGGCTAGCTGGTCAGTATGACTCTTAATCTTTTCTCAGATCTGGAGCAGTTCTCTATGATTCCCAGTGGAACCAACACGACATATTTCATTCAGGGCCAACGTCCTTTGCACCAATTATTGAAACAGCCATAGGCATTGTCGATAACACCCATGGGCAGTACCATGTTCTACTTATTATTGCTGATGGGCAGGTTAGCTAATGCTTTTAGATAAGTTTTCTCTGTATATATTCTTCTTGTATACTGCTACATCCAGAGTGCATGTTGTTTACTCTCTGATGCATCATTCGTTTTCATTTTTGGTAGGACTTGATGCCTAGTTTTCAAATGATTTTAGTGTCACACGATAACAGTTCCCTTTTGTTTGTTGCATAGGTGACACGAAGCGTAGACACACAATATGGACAATTAAGTCCACAGGAGAGAGATACACTCGGTGCCATAGTCAAAGCAAGGTAATTATCAGATACGTGACTGTGAAGATATTCCTTTTCCTTATTTAGATGCTTTTCTGACATTATTTTCTTTGCTTTTAGTGACTATCCCTTGTCAATAGTTCTTGTTGGAGTTGGAGATGGTCCATGGGATATGATGCATGAGTTTGATGACAATATACCCTCCCGAGCATTTGATAATTTCCAGGTTCCAAGATACACCTAACAAAAGTTTCATTTGAATTCAAAGTAATTGCAGGGTGAAGCATAAATTCATTTTTTCCTATGCAGTTTGTGAATTTTACTGAGATAATGTCTAGAAACATCCCTGCCAGTAGAAAGGAGACAGAGTTTGCACTTGCTGCACTGATGGAAATTCCCTCACAGTATCAAGCAACAATAGACCTTCAACTTCTGGGGTTTGTGGATAATTTTTTTTTCAAAATTCTGTTAATGATGTACAAATGTTTTATTGGCATGGCACTCTGCTGTTGCATCATGCAGTCAACGAAGGGGAGTTCCTGATAGGGTTTGTCTTCCTCCACCAACCAGGAACCCTTACTCACGGTCAAGTAGCTTTGAGCAAGGTCCTGGAATCACCAGAAGCTACCCACCTGCCACCTCTGAAAGTTCTATGGAGGATAAGCTGGTATCAATAATTTTGATTATTTCAAATTTGATTACGCTTTGCTGTGATGAAGATCCCAGATCCAAGAAAATGAAATTTAAAATTCAGTCCTCTTGAAACTTGCTATTTACTTCTTCTGAGACTCATGTTTGTTGTTTTAAATAAAAATTTAAATAAATGCTGGGACTTTTTGCTTTTAACTCCTTTGTCATGCATTATTACAAACAACTCTCTCGCACACTTTCTCTTCTTCACCACTATTTTTATCAGGACCTAGACAATTGCTTTAGTTGTCCAAAAAAGTATTCTAAACTTCATAAAGAAATTGCTTAAATTGCTTTAACAAAATTTTTACTGATGTGGTGACTTATGACACCTGTTTGGTAAAACGTGGCACCCTTGTGGGCGATACGGACTTGATTTCGTGTTCCTTTGATAGCTTAGCAAACATGTCGGTGCCAAGTCAGGGACACCAACACCAAATGGGCATGAGAGAACCCATAAAAAGTGTGAGAAATTTGTGCTTGCACGCGGCCTGTATGATATTGACATAGCATTTGCACAATGTCTACATGACACTTGGAAGTTGGAAACAAGGCATCACATATGATAATATGTAGTTGCTGACTTGCTACTTTAGGATCACATCAGCACCGAATCCATAGAAGTACCTTTATTACAGAAATCAAAGAGTTCATAAAAAGTGATAAGTACAATACATATTTGATTGTTTGTTCCTGGTGTCAGATGGTCAAAATTAAGGGGAAATTTTCTGGTACAGAATGCAAATAGTGATACAAGAGGAATATACCTGAAAGGTGTCATATGAAAAAAAAAAACCTGTAGAATGTTGTGAAGAAGTCATTATTGGCAGAAAAACACAATAACTGGATGCATTTGCTTACAAGTATATTATTAACTTAACATTCTAGATGCTGATAGAACAATGTTACTCTTTCTAACAGACCTTAAAAATAATCTGAATATGGTGTTTACGGTTGTTAAAATCCTAAATGATTTTTTACTTGGTTTGCAGATCTGTCCAATTTGCCTATGGAAATCAAAGGATTTTGCATTTGGGTGCGGACATCAGGTAAGTCAAAAGCTCTTGTTGCTATTTTAATCAATTGGCTGATCGAGCAGTGACCGAGTCTTCTTCTTTCTCAGACTTGTTTCGACTGTGGGAAAGATTTGCAGCGTTGCCCCATATGCCAAAGCCATATTACAACTAAGATAAGGCTCTACTAATGCCTGAACTTTAGATGCATAGTGAGCTACTAATGCTTGAAGTTTGATTATTGTAAGGAGCTTGTAGGACATTATTTGCATCTGAAAGCAAATGCTGCTCTACTTGAACACAATTTGTCTGTATGATTGTGTGTAGATATCTACTTGTGTGGGATATCATCAATGTTGGTGGATCATGTTCAAGATGTTTAATCTCTCTACCTACGCTGCATATGTAAACTTGACAGCTGCTAATTCTATCCATACACATTCAAATAGTGTTCCTGAGTTATATTGAATTATATTGCTTAAAGGACATTTTATTTTTGTTTAAACAATTTGAGATGCATATTGTCTCCCGTTTTTACGGCAGACGCGGTCGGTTGCCAATCATGCTAGAAGCCTCAAGGGCAGCATTTTGTTGAGAAGGAAATGACCCTCAGATCTTTCTGGGTTAATAGTCTTTGTTTGATAAGAGAGGCAATTTTTGTACTCATATAAATAGGTAATATATTTTGGTTTTTTTGGAGAACAAAAAACCAAAAGTGGATTGAGTAATTTATGCAAACCCACAGAATCTTAAAGCCTATGATTAAGTCTTTCTTTATTGGAGTTCTGAGTGTGTGGATATGTTATGCAGATGACTTCTTGGCAAGAGAAGGATGCAGGTGCTGTTTGGTTCATCATCAAGCTATAGATGTTTCTGTGAAGGCCCACAACATCAAAAACAATTAATGCTCACAGGCACAAACAATTGATACAAGAGAGACTGTCACCCACTTTGACAAATCAAGCAAATTAATGATCAGAATCGAACAAATCAGTTAATGAATATTACAGAGACAATAGCATGCACTCATCCACACAATTGAGATAAACATGTATGGTGGTCTTTGGTATAAGAGTTATGTGTTCATCCTCACAGAGCAAAGTCTTGAAATTTCGATGAGGTACCACAGAACCTCCAGAAGAAAAAACAAAAGAACAAGTTGCTTGAACATTACAACACATTCAAAATTCTTACATAACTTAATATCCACAAGGCCATGATCCATAAGCCACAAAAATTTGTGCAACCAACAGGACTACCACTGTCACTAATTCCAACAAGAAAGCGGCAGTCACCAATGGAGGGATCAAGAAAGGTAACCATCCCGAGCCCATCGAAGTTACAACTTCTGGCGTCCTGCTTCTGTAACTGATAGTAACTGTTAAAGGCATAAGAGATGTTCCCCTTCTCCCCAATTGCGTTGCATGATCCTCCGTAGAATAGAGTGGTGCAATCAGCGACATTGCATGCTACCTTCATATGATTTGCTACAGCGCTAGGATCCAGGGATGGGTTTGCAATACACCATCTTGGTGGAAGATATGGAACATCCTTAGCATTCTTCAATGCAGCATTACCCAGGCCAAGGTTCAATGGGTACTTGGCCTGGCCATCAAAAGAGAAAATTCCCCAGTGGCGTTCGAAGCTTCCAGGAAGTATGCTCTTTTGATCTTCATCAAGAAGGCTGAAGAGATATATATCTGCTGGAGGAACCCCGGGCCTCAAGGGTGTCCCTTTGTTGCTCAAAACATGATTGACTAGCCCTTGAACAAAGGCCCTTGCAGCACTTAAATTTGCACTTGGTGTTCCATCAGAAGGCCAACCCACCTCACCAACGGCTATGGGCATTTGTCCATAACCAATCTTGCTGAGAGCAGCCACGAGAGTGTCAAAATTGCCATCAAAAGCATTGTAATACACATTTTGGCCATCGACAACAGGGTGAGAAGAACCCCCAAAGAAGGCATAATCTTGTGGGAAATCTGAACTCTGGTAGAGACTAAGGAAAGGGTAAATGTTGACCACAAAAGGGGACCCATTTGTATTAAGAAAAGAGACTAGTTGGGTTATTATCTGAGTTAGCTCAGGTCGAAAAGTCCCTTGAGAAGGAACTGACACTGATTGATAAGCATCAGCATTGCAAGGGACCACTAGTTTTATATAGCTTGCCAGATTTGCTTTGACCAACGATTGTTGAAGGTTGAGCATGGCCGGAAGAACTAGAGATTGATATTGTCCTTGATAGGTTGTGAGGAAGGGCTCATTTCCAACGGCAATATATCTGCATAAAGGAGACAATGAAATAGTTCCCAAGTTTAAGTTCAACATAACATAAGAAAATTCCTTCAAAGCTGACTCCTGGGAAAAATGAACTTTATCATGTATTAGAGAACTTACACAGATGGTAATTAAGAAATGAAGTTACAGTATTTACTTTATGGCCTACGAGTAGACGATAGATTTAGCATTCTAGGGCACAAGATCAGGTTACTACCATGAGAATTATCGATCCAACAGATACTTGGAGTCATCACAACAAAAGTATCCAGACACCATTGGAGCCATCTTCGTATGGGATAACAACATTGAGATGACACTTCTTCAAGTGAACCCTCTCCCACCATATTGTAGCTCCAACGACAGATTCTGGGCTATTGTCATAATATAATCGCTTATTGCTAACAGTGTAGCCTAAATCAATTCCAAACACATTACAAAGTTTGCACCATACAAGTTGCCACACCTATAGGTTAATATAGTCAGTGTAAATAATGTCGAAACACTTTCTTTAGACCCCTTTTGAGGCTAATCCATGTCATGATGGAGAGATAATTAATTCACTTAGTGGCCTACTACAAATAATACAGACTTTAGAATTTCTAGACAATAAGAACCTGCTTTTTCTAAGCTGTTATGCCAGTAGGTAATTTTGGTCCCGCAACTTCAATTTTAGCAAATTCTGTGGAGCATGTGAAGATGACACCTTTAATGCCTCAAAGTAGTACATGATACGGGGAACACTATCAATGAAATTGTAGTTTCTAGTATCAATTAAAAAAAAAAGCTTGTTAAAGAAATTTCCAAGAAAGATTAAGCATGTTTTACTAACATTTCTTTATTATACTAAGTTTATACATACGAAAAAATCAGTTAGAATATAGGAACATAATGACGAATGGTGAAGCAAGGGATAAAACAAAAGACTTGGCCCAAAATTTCTTTTTGCTGCAGTAACAAAAAAAGATAAACAAAATGCCATTCTGCACTAATGAACAACAGCTATTGTGAAACCAACTTGTTCAGCTCAGCTGAAATTAACAATTATTCAGTACCTACATGATTTCTCTTCATTGCACCAGTATTGTTCGATTACAAGAAAAATGTCACACCTTTGTTTCGGTTGATCAGTTAGAGCTAGGCGTGTTTTTAATTCCACTCTCATCAGAACACAATGTTGCTTCACACTGGCCTTTCTGTAGAACATTTTTAAGAGAACAAGATACAGAGACAGATCTCTCGAGAAAATCTTGTGACGGTATGCATGTCTGGTTCAGGTTAAGCTACAACACATTTCTAGAAAGTATCTATTGATCGAATGTATGCAGTGTTCAAATTAAACAGTCTTGGAGTTTAATCCTTTTCAGCATCAGAAGCTATTACTCACAATACGAAAGCTATTGTGATATATGTCTTGTTCGTCACTGGTTGCAAGTTGCTTTGCCATAGAAATGCAACTAAAATGCATGTCTCAGAATGCAATATTTTTGGAAGTTCATATGCGTTTGCATGATGATATATGTCATACTGATCTTGATTTTACTTAAATTTTGGACTTTTGAAGTCCTCGATCCTTAAATCACTTACTATCCTGCAAAGAAACATGTCAAATTTTCCGCAAATTCCAAAGAATCATCCTCATTACAGACGACATGCGAGAGATCTAGGAACCAAAGCATAAGAAACTTATGTTCGAATCAGGAAACCGAAGAAACACGAACCAATCTTCAAAATGTCCCACCGTAGGCCACGAATCACGCACCTGATGTCGGCACCACCTTTGTCCATGAATCTCGACACATTCCGGCTGACCCATTGATCGCAGGCAGCAGGCGAAGATCCCAACACACCCAACAACTCATTGGGGATCCCGACCATCACCTCAATGCCGCTTCCCATGAGCGCGCGGAGGATGTCGGGGTCAGCTTCGAAGAGCTTCACCTTCCCAACCCTGTTCTCTTTCAGAAGATCCACAACAACGGGAGGCGGCAGCTTGTGGGAAGATCGCGTCCCCCAGTTGATACCAATCGCTGAATCAACGAAAAGGAGAGATCTTTGAAGCAAAAAACACAAGACAAGCGCCTTTACCAGATTGGGGGCTGCCATTTCTTCCAGCGATCGAATCTTGATAGAGATTTCAAATGTCTCATCAGGGTTTGGAGCTCATTCTGTGGATTTGGCGGTTGGTGTGTGTGTGGGAGAGAGAGAGAAACGAGGGGCCAACGGATACGAAGGGAGGGCACAGTGAAGTAAAAGGGATGCTATACAAGTAATCGGAGCGCAGAAACTCTTAGAATTCCAGCGGTGAAGTAAAAGGTGTCAACTATCTTTTCGAAGTTTCCAGGTGTCCGTAGTTCTAGGGGAAGACGAAGCTGTTTCTTGGAGATGGGTTGAATTGGATATTATTTGGTGCAACAATTTGAGGCTTTTTGAATCGCTGTGTAGTAGTGGAGAAGAATGGGATTCTATACAAGTAACCGTAGCTAGGAAATATTAGAATTCCAGTGTCTAAGTTAAAGTCGTCAACTATCTTTTCGAAATTTCCAGGTGTCCGTGGTTCCAGGGGAAGACGAAGCTGTTTCTTGGAGTTAGGATTGACTTGGATATGATATGTGGCAATAATTTGAGGCTTCTCGAATAAGACAGAGTCTCTGAAGGAGCTCAATTTCCAAGAGACAGAAAAAGAAAACAAAAAATAAAAAGAATAATTCACAAAATACGTCGAAAAAAGATAAGGCGATTGCAACAATGATTTGATTTGGGTAGACTGAGTCTACTATGTCAATTATGGTCTTATTAATATGAACGCGTGGAATAGAATAGTCAACTCAGCAACCTGAATCCGAGAGATCTGATGCTGACATGCTCGCAGCCGCCGTGAAGCTCACACCCATCCCGAGTCGACAAAGGGGCACGGTGACTTATCGAGCCTACGACGTGGGCCAATGAGCGACTGCCAGGTCAATCATTTCATTGGTCCCTGTCTCGGTCGAGACACGTCGAACGCGTCGTTCCTCGTCAATGCGATTGGGGCGCCTCCCATTGTGGACATAAACCCAGTGTTTTGTGATGACTCCGACGGACTTGTGAAGTGGATGACTGACTCGATCAAAGTTGGACCGCCGATCTCTGTCCGTTAAAATGGAAGACTTGCTGTCGAAGGGAAGACTTGGACTTGGAGACTGCTCATCCATAATCGTGTGGATACAGCGTCTTCCTTGCGTTCTTCCATTATAAGGCCCGGAGTCCTTCCAAGCCCTCAACTCATCTCTCCCAGAGAACACACCGTGTCGGCAGGAAGGTTCAAACCAATTCACAAAGCTCACCAGTTTCTTCTCCCTCCGTCAACATGGTGAAGGTGAGCAGCAGAACATGAACTCTCTCTCTCTCTCTCTCTCTCTCTCTCTCTCTCTCTTCTAAGGTCGTGTTTGTCTTCTGCAGCAAGAGATGGTGATGAAGCTGACCATGGAAGATGCCAAGAAGCGTTCCAAAGCTCTCAAGATTGCTGTGGGATTGCCTGGTAATGAACAACACAGAGTCTTATTAGTTCTCTTTAGCATCTGCCAGTCTTTGCACTGCTAGTAAAGCAATTTATCTTCCTTTCGATCTCCATCGTTACTCGAAGGCCTTCTTCTCACCTTCTAAACGCACAAAAGGTGACGCCGCCATCATCGTCGTCATCATCATCATCGCCGCCCCACCATCTTCTTACTGACTTCGTCGGTCATTAATATTCTAAGGCTTGGGTTTCGTCGTTGGCAGGTGTGATATCCGCAAAACTGGATGAAGACAAGATCGTCGTGGTCGGCGACGGGGTTGACTCGATCGTTCTGACCACCATGCTCAGAAAAAAGATGGGCCACGTCGAGCTCGTTAAAGTCGGGTCAGCTGAAGAGAAAAAAGAAGAGAAGAAAGAGGAGAAGAAGGAAGATGGCTGGGTGTGCCCTCCGACTTGGACTCCTCACTTCAATCTTATGCCGCCTGTGTATGAGATCCGCGAGCCCAACCACGACCCTTGCAGAATAATGTAGAGATCATCTGTATCGTCGAAGATCACCATGGAAGGATGGTGATAAGGTCTTGAAATGGGGACGGTGGGCTATGGTAGTAGATTTGGTGTGTCGTGTGTTGCATCACAACCATTCTATTCTTATTGTATGATAGCAGATTGCAGTTTTGGCTGAGCAATGTGCAAGAATCCATGAAAGGGACTTCTCACAGTACAGTACAGTACTTTGCACACACATGAAAACAAATATTTGACGTCAAAAATACTTCACTTGTACGCACCAAAAACTGGAAATGAGAACAAATTCTTCAGTGTAAAGAAAAAAAAAATCATGAACAAATCAAATCAATCTTTCATTAGAAAAATAATAAGATTAAATAGATGATATCAATATCAATATAAATTTATTGATTTCATTCATAATGAATATATGTTTGTTTCCTGAAACACTTTATGAAATACACTACTATCGATCTATTTATTATCTGATCAAACCAAACCAATAGTTGTTCTATTCATTCTTTCTTGGTTTGGCCTCTTGTCATTCAATGATGTCATAAAATAGCTTCCAAATAAAATAATTGATTGTTCTTAATTTGAACATGATGTGAATTCTCCATTTGATTCACACATGAACAATCCAAAGAACCTTTCTTTAATATCATTTTGTTTGGAAAAGATTGATCTGAAATCTTGGATATGTGAAAGCGAGAACCACCAGTGTGTCCCACCACTTGGCAAACCACCCAACACCCATCGTATATGATTGATGAATGAGGATGGAGGGACAACAAAGGCTTCAATAGTCTCGACGCTATGATTGCACAAGGAAGCGACTGCGTCATCGTCTCTCCGTCACCGGACGTGATCGACACAAACTCTTCAGGAAAGCGAAGCTTATCAGAATTCATTAGTTGTTTGGTTGTCAGTCTTACACGATTACTGCTTCTAAGCCAAAATTTTTGGGTCACTCAAAATTGTTGTTTGTGAGAGGTAAGCATCAAAGCGATGTGACTCGGTCGTCCGAGTGCCAAAGTAAAACTCTTCCACCGGAGATGGCCACTCCTGATATAATTAATAATAAAAAATTATACTTATATCATAGGCAATCAACAAAGATTATATTTGTATAACATAGTAAAATATGAGAGCCCGATGAATATGATAATAATATGATGTGACGTAAGTATACCTAGTGAACAAGATACCGAAAATCATTATGTGTATGGTTTCTACTCAAATCATGACAATGATATGATGTTCTCTGAGCAAACCTAATCAATATGATATAAAAACCCAGGGTTATACCATTACACCATAGATCCTATAAAAGAAAGGTATCATGATGTTAGATATGCTTTTGACATAAATATAATGGTTTCACTATCAGGAGGTGAAGTTAGAAACCATAATCAATTCAGACACACTCACATGTATCAAATTTTTAGGTGGGATAGGTACCATATGATAAGTTAACTTTAGATAAAAGATTTAATTCGAAAGGCATATATATATATATATATATATAATTTATTATCTATTGATGCATAAAAAAAATTTAGATAGACACATCTAATCATTGAAGCAAAGTATATGACTCGTAGACTTATTGACTCCACATATACCCTCGATCGGTACATAATCTTTAATTATTCATTGACTCCACATATGTCATGGAATACGATTAATCTATCTGTATAGGTTAAAATTTCTAATTCTTTTAATATTTTATAAAATTATATTTTGTTATTATAGAGAATATTTTGTCAATCAATCACTATTTGATATAAAGCGAGGAAGTCAAGACTTGCTCCATTTGTCAATTCAAGTACATATAAGTCGAGATGGTTATAAGTTGTCTTCTCTTTCAAAATAGATGATTATAGATTAACTCCTTCAAAAAATATTCATGAGATATTTTCTCGCGTTCTATTTGATATAAAAAAACTATTGTTAATATGATAATCAAAGCTAAATTATTTTTTTAAATAATTATTAATTATTATCTTAGACTAATTCAAGTGTTGAAAGGTTCAGATCGAGAAACTTACACCTAAACTCAGTCTCTGGTCATCTTTAGAGCATATGAGTATATTTACCTCAAACATCAGGGACTTCTAGAGACATCTTACGATACCTATCTTATTTTTCCTAATAATATAGATATTTTTTCTAACAATGCTGTATATATTATATTTTAATATTATATTATAGTATTTTTAATAATACAAAGAAAAATATAATAACGAAGTATAAAAAATATTATATTATATATATATTATATTATAAATATTTGTATATTATTTAAAAAAAATACTAAATATTATAACTGGATCGATTCCTCAAATCGATCACGAGGATAGACGAGCAATGATATTTTAAGTATTAAAAATATCGTTAAAGAATTCTGAGAGTAGGCAGCATTTTCTGAAAAAAAAATCTATTTTTTTCGAAAATTCGACCATAATAATATGTAGATAAGATCCATTTACTTTTTATAAATAAAAAAATAAAAAATATAATTATTTCATGCACAAAAAATTCTCGGTAATTTGCGGCTATATATATATATATATATAAGGCCTTGTGTTTTTGCGCCTCCCACCCCTTCCCTCTCTTCACCCAGCAGCTGCAGAAACCCTAAACCCAAAATAGTGCAATAAACTTACCCTAAGCATCTATCTCCATCCAAATCCGCCATGGACGACAGCCTCTATGACGAATTCGGCAACTACATCGGCCCGGAGATCGAGTCCGACGTCGGCTCCGACGCCTCCGACGACGACGCCTCCACCGGAGACAAGTCCCCTGCCGGATCCGCCCCATCTGACGATGGAGATGCCGGCGCGGCCTCCCCTGGCGCTGCGGCCAACGGCTGGATCACCAGCGCCGGCGGACCTGACGACATGGACGTCGACGCTGCCGCCTCACAGATCGTCCTCGCCGAGGACAAGAAGTACTATCCCACCGCCGAGGAGGTCTACGGAGAGGGCGTCGAGACGCTGGTGATGGACGAGGACGAGCAGCCTTTGGAGCAGCCCATCATCAAACCCGTCCGCACCCTTAAGTTCGAGGTCGGCGTCAAGGACTCCTCCACCTACGTTTCCACCGAGTTCCTGTTGGGCCTCGCCTCCAACCCTTCGTTGGTCCGGAATGTGGCGCTCGTGGGGCACCTCCAGCACGGGAAGACGCTGTTCATGGACATGCTGGTGGAGCAGACGCACGAGATCTCCACGTTTGATGTGCAGAACGAGCGGCATATAAGGTATACCGACACTAGGATCGATGAGCAGGAGCGGAGAATCTCGATCAAGGCAGTGCCCATGTCACTTGTGCTCGAGGATAGCAATGCCAAGTCGTATCTCTGCAACATAATGGACACGCCAGGCCATGTCAATTTCTCAGACGAAATGACAGCTGCACTTCGCCTCGCCGATGGAGCTGTGTTGGTTGTGGATGCTGCAGAAGGTGTTATGGTAATCGCACTGTTATTCTCTATCCCATTAGTTTCCTTGCCTCTTCTTGTTTCAGAGTTTATGTTCACCAATCAAGTGAATATATCATTATAGTTCAACTTAGTTCAAGGATTAATTAATGGGAAGCATAACTGAAGATTTGGAAAAATTATCTTCTTAGTACAACAAAAGAGACTTCTTCCTGCACTGTTAAGTCTAATCTATGCAAATCATTCTTTGGAACATTTGAAATCTTTCTCGAGCACCCTCACCCGTTTGATGCTTCAAATAGTCAAATCCTGTAATGGTTCAGATACCAGACGCTTCATGTGCAATGCTATAACTAGGCTCATCTCGTTAATTATGAGTTGAATTTATAATTAATGTTTCTTTCCTGTTGGAGAGTTTTTTCCCCTTATTGAGATAAAGCTTTTTTCCTTCCCTTGGTCAAGATATAAGCTAAAAACAGCTGTGATCTGACTCTATATTGTTTATCTGTACTTACATTTGTGATTATTTTGTATATCAGACAGATAAAGTTATCCTGCTTAGCTCAAGAATTAGCTGACAAGGAAAGCGTAAAAAGAATTAGCTGTTGGAGTTTATGGATTGTTTAGTTCAGTGAATACATGTCATGTTTTTTTTTCTCTCGTGGATTTCCTGTTAATAGCATAATAATAATTTTTCAAGTCATTGTATAAAAAAGCCAATCATTTATCTTCTCGATCACAGTGAGGTCAGATCAAACATATGAAATATGGAACATTTAATGCATTGTTACTATGAAGGACAAGGAGTCGTCTTTAGGGATATCTTGGCAGTTTTATAGAAGTTCCAGGTTCTTTTATTCTCGAGTTTTGAACATTTTCGCTTGCATTTCTGTTATTTCACTTAGTCTGAAATTCAAATCAGTAAGTACTCAACATAGTTATTCTTATACCACATAGGAGAGAGGTGCTAGGTGCTAATTTACTTGGTTAACCATTGGCCTCTAAACATTCCTGTGTCTCAATGCTTGATTTTTTGAGATTGACTAATAGTGTCTCATAATAAGTGAAGCTGTTGCAAAGCATGCTAATCAAGCAAGATCTGTGGCCATAATGCTGTAGCACTATTTATTTTATTCCTCAGTTGGGTTCTTAATAATTGTAAACAAGTAAGCATGTTAATGAAGCAATAACTCCGTCAAAAAGCCATATCACTGCATTTATTTCTTTAATAGGGTGTTTTGTATCTAAAAGAAGTATATAATGCTGTATTGTTGCTTTTCAAGGACATCTTTTCAAGATTATTTTGATCCTGAATGATGCTTCTTTTTCTGCCTATTGTTGATTGAGCAGGTTAACACTGAGAGGGCTATAAGACACGCAATCCAAGAGAGGTTGCCCATAGTGGTTGTAATGAATAAGGTGAACCTTCATTTCGTATCTGTAACCTTAATTGGTCTTCTGTTTTTCCTCGCATTTCTTTAATCTCTGTATCCAACCTTATTTTTTATCTAAATTTACTGAGATAGGTTGATCGACTTATTACGGAGCTAAAACTCCCTCCCACTGATGCATATTTTAAGTTGAGGCACACATTGGAAGCTATCAATGACTTGATCTCATCTTGCTCTACTACTGTTGGAGGCACCCAAATGGTTGATCCTGTGGCTGGAAATGTTTGTTTTGCCAGTGCAAATGCTGGTTGGTCTTTCACACTGCAGTCCTTTGCTAAGCTATATCTTAAGCTTCATGGCATACCATTTGACTCTGTGAAGTTTGCATCACGCTTATGGGGGGATATGTACTATCACCCTGACCAAAGAGTATTTAAGAAGAAACCTCCTATGGCTGGAGGAGAGAGATCATTTGTACAGTTTATTCTTGAACCATTGTACAAAATCTACAGCCAGGTAATTGGAGAACATAAGAAGAGTGTTGAGGCAACCCTTGCAGAACTTGGAGTCACACTGAGTAATGCAGCTTACAAGTTGAATGTGAAGCCTTTACTGAGATTGGCTTGCAGCTCGGTCTTTGGATTTGCAACTGGCTTCACTGATATGCTTGTCCAGCACATTCCCTCAGCTCGGGATGCTGCAACAAAGAAGGTGGAGCACATATATACAGGGCCTCAAGACTCTTATATTGCTGAGGCTATGAAAAACTGTGATCCATATGGTCCCCTTATGATTAATATTACAAAACTTTATCCTAAGTCTGATTGTAGCGTGTTTGATGCCTTTGGTCGGGTCTATAGTGGTACTATACAGACTGGTCAAACCTTGCGTGTACTTGGCGAAGGATATTCACCTGAAGATGAAGAAGATATGACAGTTAAAGAAGTCACCAAGTTGTGGGTTTATCAGGCTCGGTATCGTATTCCCATCAGTAAAGCCCCTGCTGGCTCTTGGGTTCTAATCGAAGGTGTTGATGCGTCAATCATGAAGACAGCAACATTATGCCCTTTATATATGGATGAAGATGTTTATATATTTAGGCCCCTTCGCTTCAACACATTATCAGTTGTGAAGACCGCAACCGAGCCATTGAATCCAAGCGAGCTTCCCAAGATGGTGGAGGGCCTTAGGAAAATTAGTAAGAGTTATCCATTAGCTATTACTAAGGTTGAGGAGTCCGGAGAACACACTATCCTGGGGACAGGTGAGATATATCTTGATTCAATAATGAAGGACCTGAGGGAACTTTACTCTGAAGTTGAAGTTAAGGTTTGTTAATGAGGTCCATGGACCATCAATTTATTTTGCAAACAATGCACCTGGGCTTGTATAAGTCTACTAAATCCAACGTGTGGGTGTTGTAGGTGGCAGATCCTGTTGTCACTTTTTGCGAGACAGTGGTTGAAACTTCATCAATGAAGTGTTTTGCTGAAACACCAAACAAAAGGAACAAAATTACTATGGTGGGTTCCTACTGTCTAAATGAGTCTTCATTTCTTTACATACATCAGTTCTCATTGGCAATAATAAGTGGTTCATTGTTGCATGACTATGAATCTGAGCTTTTCTTTGTCATGTATAGGTTGCAGAGCCACTGGAGAAGGGTTTGGCAGAAGATATTGAGAATGGTGTTGTTAGTATTGATGCACGGCAAAGAGATATTAGTGATTTCTTCCAGAAACGCTATGACTGGGATTTGCTTTCAGCGAGGTCTATCTGGGCATTTGGTCCAGACAAGCAGGTAAGTAAAAGCTTTAATAATGTGTTAATGGATTTGCCTATCTGAATGCACGATTTGAAATACTGCCCAGACCGATATGCACTGGGCAGAGTTTATTGGTCTGATGCTGAACGGGCATGCGGACCAGGGTCTTTTGCCTGGTCTGGTTCGCTTTAGGGTTTTATTAAAAACTTTTTGTTAATACCTCTTTTCTATTTTTCTCAATCTCCGTCAGATGCACCTTGATTGGCTGGCTGACCCGTCCAGTCCTTTTTACCTCTCCTCATCATTGTCCTCCTTACCTTTTTTTCCTCCTCTTGGTCCTCTCTTCTCTCCTCTCCTCCGCCTCCTCTGGGATGTGTTGACCGGTATGTGTACCATATGTCAGTCGGTATGCTGGTGCATATCAGACCTGTATCATATCTTATACAATTTGTTTGTCGGTTTTGTTTCTTGTAAAGAGCAAGAACTTCTTATCTGTTTTGTTCGATCACCTAAACATTTTAAATTAAACATCTGTGTTTATATATATTCTCTGTTTGTGACATATGCAGGGGCCTAATATCTTATTAGATGACACTCTTCCTAGTGAAGTTGACAAAAATCTGTTGAATGCTGTCAGAGACTCCATCGTTCAAGGGTAAAGGCAGTCCTCTACTAATTAGCAATAATACATTTGCATGTAATCTTTTTTGTTTATTATATGAACTTTTCTGGTCCGTAGTTTCCAATGGGGTGCGCGAGAAGGTCCTCTCTGTGATGAGCCTATCCGGAATGTGAAATTCAAAATCCTGAATGCATCCATAGCTCCAGAGCCGTTGCACCGAGGTGGTGGTCAGATTATCCCCACTGCAAGGCGGGTGGTATATTCAGCTTTCCTGATGGCGAATCCTCGGCTTATGGAGCCCGTTTACTATGTTGAGGTAGTACTACTACCCTGTGTTAGTTTTTGCGAAATGATATCTATGTTAGCTCATTTGAACTTTTCTTAATTATGATATTGGTGTTTTTCATGTCTTTTCAGATCCAAACACCGATAGATTGTGTTTCTGCTATTTACACGGTGCTGTCACGAAGGCGAGGACATGTAACACAAGATGTGCCGAAGCCTGGCACTCCCGTATATATTGTAAAGGTTAGAGTTCCTAACACCTTTTTAAAAATGTGCTTAAGCTTCCGCCATGTTTTGCTTGCTTGGGCTTTGGCACCTATGAGTCTGATTTTGGTGATTGCTTCACTGATTGTCTTTGTACTTGCAAAAAAAAAAAATAATAGGCCTTTTTGCCTGTGATCGAGTCATTTGGATTTGAGACGGACTTAAGATACCATACTCAAGGGCAAGCTTTCTGTCTCTCTGTTTTTGATCACTGGGCTATAGTTCCTGGTGATCCATTGGACAAGAACATAGTTCTCCGTCCCCTTGAACCGGCACCAATACAACACCTTGCACGTGAATTCATGGTCAAGACACGGCGTCGAAAGGTTTGCATACTTGGTTCCCAGGTTTTTGCTGCCTATTTTGTTATGTTTGGTTGGGGTGTGTAACGAGCAAAAACGTTGTTATTTCAGGGTATGAGTGAAGATGTAAGCATTAACAAATTCTTCGATGAGGCTATGGTGGTGGAGCTTGCCCAGCAGGCTGCCGATGTTCATCTGCAGATTATGTAACGCCACAGAGCAAGGGAAGAGTCAACCTTCTTTTTAATGCTTGGAGCCGATAATATTCTTCTTTTGGTGTGCCCTTGAGAAGCCCCTGCATATGAGGCACCGGTGGGCATCGAGATGATGTACTTTTGGTTTATCAGCCTCTGCTTCTGAAAGCCATCGTGCAAGCCTGAACCAAACTGTGTTGTTGTTTCTTCCTCCCGTAGTGGTTTAAGCCCTTCCCATCCCTTAGTACACATACTTCAGCTGTGGCGCACTTTTATTTATGTGTATGATGCGCACTAGTTTCTATTTCGAAAACTGTTGTATAAATCTAGTTAGACGCTGGCAGGGCGAAACTGCACGCTGGCTTTGATCTCCCGTTTCTGGACTCATGGATGAGGTTAAGATTAAATACCTTTCACTCTAAATTGGTAACAAGAAACCATTTGATCTCCCGCAGACTTTGCAATCCAGGAAAATAAACATGATCTCCCATCCCTACCATCCTGGTGGCACCATCAAGGAAATAAAGTGGAGGAACACAAGTATCAGATCATCCTAGAAAGAAGTCCTAGGAAATCCACCAAACTCCCAACTTGGATAACATTCTCCTGAATGATGTACACGAGAAAAGAAGCATGCGGCAGACTGTGCAAGCAAGCCCATACGGAAAAGCCTTTATTTCCCAAGGTTGAAGTAAAGAACCTACGTGTCATCGACTTGAGAGTGAAAGACAAAGCTGGGAAACGTCGTCGTGATGTCCCTGTTTCAAGAAATGCAACTTTGAGTTTTTTTACATCATCACTAGAGAATATTCAACTACTTGGAATCTTAGATACCTCAGATATTGGAGAGTCATATTCTTTAAGAGAGAGGGATGCCGCAGGACAAGACTGCGCCATTCTTCCTTGTCTATTTTCCCATCATGCTTAGTATCAGCTTCCTCGAAAGTCTGCATAGAAATAAATGAGAAAATTTCTTGAGGGACATACTCTCTCAAAATAGACGCAGCAGCATGAAACATGAACTGAAAGAGCAACGATAATTATGAATGCCAAACAGTTGATAGTGACTAACTGTTGTTTTTTGTTTCAGAAAATTGCTAACATAAAACACATCCCGCTCAGATTCATCAACAAAAAAAAAAAAAAAACTCGAATGCCAAAAATATTCACATGGCCAAAGAAGCTACAATAAAAAGGAAAATGGGACACAATGAAAAAGGTTATAAATAACAACACCTAAAACACTTGGCCAGTTGGCCTGCGTCTTAAGGTATAGAAGCTGCAGAAAAAACAATTCAGAAAATCTAAATAATTGGTGATTGAAGAACTTATTTCCATCCCACCAACTCATCTTTCCAATTTTCAAATGCTCTAACTGAAACTGTGCTGCTAATTGTTTGTTAGCCATCAGGCTTGTAATAGCGGAAAAGTTGATGGCAAATTTAGTATCTACCAGTAATAAGTTAATAAAATTAGTATGAAGGATGCCTATAGCATATTAGATAGTAGCAGCCATCAAGAAACATGAGCAAAAACGAAATATAGCAAAGATTTAAGTGGAACAAATCTAGCAGGTAAAGGCCATGTGCAAAATTAACTATTTGATTGTCAACCTTATCAATGATACTTTCTATGACATCATCTGAAAGATTCATTCCAGATTCAGCAAGTGTCGCCACTACCATCTGCTTCACCTGGACCAAATAAAATGCAAACAGAAATTCATCAAAGTTAATATCATAAGCAGTTGTAACAAGAAATGAAGATATCAACTCCATATTGACAATGGAAAATATGTTGCCATCTAAGCTAGCACAACTTGTGATAGAAATCATCTTTGTGCTTGGGGAAATGTTGCAACCAGTGAGGTTATAACCATGGTGCGACAATTGCTGGTTGAAAACTTGAATTTGAGATCAACTGAACACATTCTCAATTTAATCGAGTTCATTTATAATTTTAAATAATTTTAGTATATTTAAGGGAGGTTTTGTAAAAATCATAAGTTTTTAGAAATTGGATACAAAACTTTATATATCTCTATTCCAATATTTTTTAAAAAATAAAATCAAAGTAGATTTCATATTAAAAACACTATATATAAAATTTATCTTCTTTCATTTTTCTCAATTAGTCCCGCTTTTCTAAACTTTTCTTTATAATATATTGAAACTGAAACTGTCCATGCTTGACAAAAACCAAAAAATGTTTGATGCTAATTATTCGCCATATTAATAAAAGTGTAAACTTCCAATCATGGGTAAAGCCAAGAATAAGAATTACACATGTACATGCAATAAAAACAACTATTCACATTTATTGTTACCTCTTGCCTTTCAATAAAACCTTGTTGCTTGAGATCATATAGTTTGAAAGAAACTGTAATAAGAAATGAAATATGATGTGAGATGCATATTTCAATCACGAACCTACCATGGTGATATGTTCGAGTGTAATTAAAAAAAAGACTAATAAAAAATGAGATATCATTGGAGTTGCATATATCAATCACGAACCTTCATTGGTCAAAAATTAATATGCAATAAGCAATATATATTATGTGAGTTGCATATTTCGATATCGGGAACAAGATTAGAAGTAGACAAATGTCATAAAACAGACTAGAACCTATGTTGGCCAAAATTAAATTTGTTAAGTTCACATGAAATCAATATGGGATTAGACCAAGATCATCTATTAATAAATTGCATATGCAATTGACATTAACAAGTCCTTTTTTAAAAAATATATATGTTAAAGAAAGAGAAGCTGCAATAATTAATGCTGCTCTTTATGTTTCAAGCATTCATGATTTCCTCCTTTAGAAAATGTATAGAAAATCTACATTAGTGGAAAAAGAAAAAAAAAACTTAAGTAGCAATGATTCAATGGCAGATCAGAAAGAAAAGCTCAGAAGTATTACTTCACAAAGGTGCCGAAGGATCTAAGTTGACCAAATGTTTTTAAGAAATAGCTGTATCAAAAATAGTATAGAATCTCAAGTAACACATATCTTAAAGAGTCAAATGAATCATCGGATGGAAGTTAATTTGACAAATAGTGGCCGTAATAATTATACCTGGCAGGCCTGTATATTTACATTCCTTCACATGTTGGATTTTAGAAATTGTTGTGTATTATCTGCATATTCACTCTTCCACACACACACAAACACTCGTGTGTGTGTGTGTGTGTGTATAAAACAACCAAAAGCATATTAAGGGATATATATGATAATAACATATTACAAGGCAAGGACTGTTGTACCACCGAAATGGTACGATACATACAGGTCCAAGCATGGGTCGATACACAGACCACCCCCATTTAGAGCAGTCCGATTAAAATAAATAATAATAATAATAATAATGGTGGGGTCCTATCCAACCCAGCATTATATATAATAAAAAAAGGGCTCGCGAACACAAGCCCTCTTCTCACGTATGATGCTGCTACCGCTTCATCACTGTAGTTGCTTCCTAAGGTATGCTGCCGCTGCTACTTCGCTTCTTCTTCCTCCACCACCATTTCCTCTTCTTTCTTCTTCCTCCTTTGTTCCTCCACTGCCCCTTCCTCTTCTCCCTCCTTTAATTCCACACCGGAACACCGACATATACTGGCATACTATGTGTTAGTACACCGGTACTGACTGTTATGTACCAATCAGACAGATTGCCGAGATGGGTCCGCTACCCAAAACGGCAAACCTTGTTACAAGGTATATTAAGTGTACAAAACATATATGCAAATAATATTTAGATAACTTCCTGCTGGAATGCAGACATAGATGTATATGGGTGTATAAACATTTCACATGCAACATGTAAGAACAAAATTATAAATCATGTGTCTGCAAACATAGGCTTTCACGATGTTTCCAATAAACACTATAATTGATACAATAATAAAAAACAATAATGGAAAGACAACAGATCAATCTGGCCTTCTGTGATCAATAATAACATCCTACAAGATCGTAGAAGACAAGCAGACATCTTGGCTTACAATCAATTTTGTCATCAATAGGAGCATTTGGATGGAACACAGACAAAGCACGTGCAAACTCTTCAAATCCTAGAATTCCGTTGTGGTTTGTGTCAAATAAATCAAACACCTGCAACATTGGTGAAATTCAATTTTTTTCACAGTTCATAAACCATCATATTTATTTCTAAAATGTAACCACCAATTTGCTGCCAAGAGACTGGACCTTAAGAAGACCCCACATAACCAAGGGATTTAACAATATTTTTGTTCACTGATTGACCAAAAACTAGTCATTCGATGGTTTCAAAACATTTCTTTTCTAATGGAATAGTTGGAATCAACAACTCCCAGTTTCTGAAAAAAGGAACAATGTATCCATGAATCATGAGATTGTTGACCTAACTACAAACACATAAATCACCCATCTTTTTCCCCCTCTTCTTTGTCCTACAAACATGAAGTTGCTTTATAAAATTCAGAAAACAACCTGCAAACAAAAAAAAAGAAAGACAAAAGTTGCAAACAACACCAAATGCTTAAATTTCCAAAAAGAAAAAAAAAGATTCTCTCCACAAAGTCTAGAGCTTTCCCCCAAAGCAATGAATGATATCTGTGCATGAGACCAATATTCAAGAAAAGATAGTATGTGACTTTCTTTCCTTCTAATATAGAGCAAGTTCTCACAGCTGATATGTGTAAACACAGTTATGTGCCAATTATGGCATCAAAAAGGTAATAATGTAAATCAAATCAAGACACACATGTAAGAATGAAAAAAAAGGGAAAAGGTTGCGACAAAAATACCCGATCAGCAAATAAGCTCTCCTTCTTTTTAGTCTTAAATAGTGCCAACTGGAATTCTTCCTGCATGATGGTGAAAGAAGTATACTAACAACACTGGATTTATCTTGAAGATATGAGATCTTATAAACTGAAACTGGAAATTAACTATAAAACCACACAAAGCTACAATGCAAAATTTAAAATTAACCAAATAGATGAACATTTGATTTCATTCTGTATTGGATCATTCCTAACATAGTGGTTGGCAAAAGAAATAGGATGCCTTTGCCAATTAAGAAGAGTGGATGACTCAATTTGTCTCAACTATTCATAGGGAGTGACACTACAGATCTAACAAAAGATATGAATTGGATAGACATTTAGGAGTTATCAAACATAATGTTGAATTTATTAAATAAAAACAATTAGTGTGCCTTACCTTGTTGATCAACCCATCATCAATCACAGCACTACTGATCTTTTTGAATAGCTCATATAATGCTTCTATTTCACTTACACTAACTGCAGAGTGATCAAGTGGAACTTCAGCTGGGAATGATGAATAATAAATACAACAGGAAAAAAATACCACCTATATTTAAAATCCATTCAAGTCTGACCCACAAGCAACAGTGATAATACAGGATAGAGAGGTACGAGGTAGTAGCAAACATGGGCAACTCACAGTCAATTGTCAACTTACACACTGTTTCCCTGGCTAACCGTTCTGGATCGATGAGGCTTTTTGACTGACTGTACCAGTCAAGATCACAGCACTTCCCTAGTATAGCAACAAAATGCTTGAGCCATTCTAAGCACTGCAACATGATATTTCCCGCTTGTTATCACACTCCATACCTGCATTTTGGTGGTGTGAATATGAATTATATAGTTTTATGCTGCCTTAAGCAAAGTGGAAGTGCCAAGTACATCTTCAATAGAACAACCTTTTCCACATTTTATGTTGTCCTTTGGCTCAAACTCACATGCAACGTACCAAAGACAACACAAAGTGTAATCCAATAATTAATCTGAGGAAAAAAAGAAATTTAGTTAGCAGGTAAACTTGCATTAAAAAAATGCTAGTCTAACAAGCTACAGGAAGTATGTAATATCAGGGGAGCAAAGCAAAATAAACGGACACATTTATATTGGCTACGTTTGACGATTTGAGAGGCAGATTCCTAAAATAATGAGAAGCAGGCAATAGAAAAGCAACAAGAGATGAACCTTTAGAATGAGCTAGAGTCTAGAGCATGTTCTAATGAAACTAAACGGACATCGAAACACCGATTAATCAACATCACACGCTGATCATTGACATGCTACCACTAAGAAAAAGATGATAATCAAATCTGACCTTCATAGGAACTCCGAATATAACCTTCGCTGTGATCCCTATAAAAATAATCTACATTTCCTTATTTTCCTCCATCAAATTCCCAAAGAAAATATCTTCTATTTCAAATTCATGGCAAAAAATAAATAGATATACCATTAAATTTCATCTCGTCATACTCCTATTAACAATTTAATCTACTCCAAAATATCATCGGCTTTCTGCAAAATCACGAGATTTTCAAGCTAATAAGGGCATCCCCGTCAAAGTTATAATCAAACCTAACACAACGAAACCGAAAACACACATAAAAAGAAATCAACGAACCCTACAGGAACAGGAACCCCTGTAATCCTCTATGTTATCGAAGATCCACGGATCCGAAAAGGCGAAACAAAGAAAAAGTTACCGGATCCCAAGCCGACTGTATCGATCGTCCTCTTCGCAACTCCAATCAATCGAGACAAACCGGGGTTCCAATTGATTTCCGAGCACAAGCGGAACCAGAAGAACTGACACCGAACAATCGCAAGTAATCAGTAGAAGGCGAGGTGAAGAGAGCGAGCGAAGTTACCGGGATCGATCAGGGCATGAGAGACGATGCCATAGTAGATTCGAGAAGCAAGAAGGAGCCTCCAAAAACATCGGGTGCGTGTCTCGCCCGATATAATAATATTATTATTTCGCATTTTTATTATTTTTATCCGACGATTTTTTGGGCGAGAAAAGCTTTTATTTGCTTCATCCATTTTATGACCGGTAGGCAATATTAAATTATTCCAAAAATATTCGAAATAGGATTATTGTATTTGACATTGCTATGTCGGATTCAGACCCAAACCCGTTTTACAAGAACCCGGTTCATCGGAAGCTGTTGGTTTTGGGATAAGCGGTCTCCATCTGTTTGTTCCCTCCGACAAGAGCGGCGTATGGGGCCCCCACGCGATTGTTAGTAGTTCTTATCGCAGTGTTGGATGAATAGCTGAATGCTGAAGAGGGTTTAATAGGTTTATGCTTCTGTTTCGTTTGAGCAAGCATGCAACTATATGATGTACTTCATATTAATATCTTCGAATGTCAGAAAGATATCTCTTGATATCCTTCTTTGCTCTGGTGGATCTATAGGCGGGCTTGTCTTCAAGTCTATTTACGTGATGGTGATACCATTTCATCCTTGATTGGCCTTTTTATGTTACTGAGAGAATGCTCCTTGCATTTGCTTTAGATTAGGGTTCTCGTGCTTCAGGAAACCATACCGGGAAAACCCAGGGGCGGCGCGTTTGACTCCGGCAGCCACGTGGGCGCCTACGGCATGAGCCACGCAACCATCCAGGTTTTGCCTTTACGTCGGTCGCCCGTGCATAGATTTCCAACCCCAGCTTGCACCGCCGCGTCGGAGTTCGCGTTGGCCACCGAAGGGGGAGGAGCGCGCGCCATGGGAGGCGCTCCCACGGGGGAGAAGAGGGAGGGGAAGGCGGAGGATAGGGTGAAAGTGGTTAAGCTACGCACCCGGTACGAGTCCGGCACTGTCGTGGTTATGGAAAGTGGACCGAAGGCCCGAGGAGGAGAAAGAGATGATGGTGACGGTGTGCTTGTCCATGCCGACGATGGCTCCGAGGACGCCGGTGTACGGAGCCCCGGCATGACCCAGCAGGCGGACCGCTTCCGCTGTGTATGCAAGCTTCCGGACGCAGAGTCGCTGTCGGAGCATAGTGCATGTGTCGCCTTTTAATTCTATTATATGGTTGCAGTGTATAATGCGTGTAAGGGTGTATGGTACATGTAGGTTGGAACGTTTGTGGTTTACAAGACATTTCCATGTCTTGTGTAGTGGCAGTGGCAGTGGCACTGTCATAAAACTAGCAGTCACGTGGAGTAGGTTGGATTAGTTTGTATCGCAAGAATTGCCACCTGTTTTCCTTTCATCTTGGACCGTATTATATATCACAATGAGAGAGAGAGAGAGAGAGAGAGAGAGGCCTCAACAGTGTGTTATGTATTTAGTTATACTCTCACAACGAATTCAGACCTGGCAATAAAATCTAGATTCAGAAAAGCCTACCGCTCCTAATAAATAACTTTGCACTATGAAGATAAAAGCTAATGTGAATTATTGCTCTTCTCAGCTAAGGCATGTACAGTTGAACAGTATCAAGCATCTTGGTACATTCTATTATTGGTTTTCTCTGAATCTTCCGTGTATAATTAATGCCTGATGACAATTACAATGTAATATTCATCAATTAATGCCCCAGTGGGCATGATGTGTACAACTAATCCTTTAACATTCATATTGATTTTATCCAACATCATCTAAATGTATCCAGGACCAGACCAGTCATCAGAGCATCTTCTCGAATTTGTCGAGCATTTTTACTCTTTGCATGGATCTGAGTAATAAAGCCAGGAAAACACCTGCATGTTCAGAAATGGGCACTGAATCAAAACAAATTTTATGAAGATAAACCTTCTTGAACGGTGAATTCACGAAATAAATAAGGCAGTGGAGCATATTAGGTAGTCAAGTCGAAGGCTTTTTTACTCAAAATTCATTCATCTGAGTAGGTAAGCTAAACTCATTCATCTGCTACTGATGCTATGATAAATAAACATGTGGAGGTTGAGTGATGAGTCAGCTTCTTAGATATGATCTAGGCCTGGTTGGTAAAGACTGCTGAATACAGGGATGGTGGAGAAGGGTTGTCCAGAAGAGGAGTATAGGAACTGGATGGACAAGTGGGTAGGATCACTGAAGTGGACTGGTATAACATGTTGGAATGGGAGAGAAAGAACTAGAGTTCAAACAAAGGAGGAAACAGCATCATACAACCACTACGGATATCATCGTGCATATTTTTGTTCATGTATCCAGGTCTGCTAGCTGCATCAAATATGCATGTGACTTGAAAAAAAAGTCTAAGCTCCAAATGCAAGATAACTTGCATCCATGGAGATTCTAATATAGTTTAAAATGACATATTTCATATTTTGAATACAGGTTCAATTAAACAATATTATTTTATTAACAAGTTAATCAACCACTTACCAGCACCAATAAATGATCCATTTGCGATTGTTTGGTTTCCCTGACTGCTCAATGTGACGCCAACATTCAGCAAAGTTCCACTTAAAGCTGTATACATGGTAGCCATCTGCAACACTGAGGCTTTTCTTGCAGCTCTTTCAGACTGGAGGAATGACAATATCATGATTAACACACGAGTGTCACATGTAACAGCTAAAAGAATATATGAAGGCAAGTTTGTAATTTAGTGGGAAAAAAGAACATTGACATTACTATAAAAATGCCATTAAAAGCCACATCAGCAAAGTACCAAAGGTAGCAATCATAACATGTAAACTTCCTGGCATGCAAGTTAACGAGTAAACAAGCCACAGAGGTGATTTACATGCGTTCAAAGCAGAAGTAACAGTTAATTCTGTTAGTTCTTTTTCCACATCATTATTGTGATTACTTTTAGAAGGAAATTAAGGTACAATGTGGCTACTGTTAACATTATGTTCCAGCAAATAGTTCCTTCTTTTGCCTACACACATTCAGATTCAAGAATATATAAAGACTACACAAGAATAGTCTAACAATCTGGTCCTTTTCAGTGAATCATGTTTTTGCCATTCTTCAAAGAGCAGGGACATAAACTGGGTTAATCTGGGGAGGCAAATGTCACAAGTCTCCAGAATGCAAATGCCACAAGTTATTGCGCAAACAACTCTATGACTGCTGCGCCCATTGTTTCATGCTCATGTTTTGAGCTAAAAAAAACATGCATTCCTAACATTCTCTGTTAAAATAGGATAAATTTCAACTCAATAATTTACTAGTACTGTATAATGATACCTCAAGTACTCTGACGCGAAGTTTTAAATCTCCCGACTCAAGTTGTTTCATGAACTCTTCTATTCTCTGTATTCTGTATGGCATTGATATTGTATAATCTCTAGCCTGCATTTAGTGAGATAAATTAGACTGACTTCAGAAAATCCTGCATAGCTTTCACAACTGAACTACATTAGGAACTGAAACATATGGTTAATGGTTCGAAATGGCATAATTCTTCAAAGGGACACCAGAACTAAACTAAATATGAAACTGTGGTAGTAAATCTAAATGATAACTTCTTTCAGAAAAACAAACCATTTGCATGGTTATCAGGATCAAAACAGAAGAAACTGAATATAGTAACAAAGAAATCCCATCACACAAACAAAATTCAGCAATATTCAATAAGATCATTCAAAATAAAGAACAACATGCTGAAATCCATACATCATTAGCTTGTTTTCTTATCTCCTGAACTAGCTGTGACCCACCACGTTGCTTCTGTTTTATGTCGAGTAATTCCTGAAGTTTCAAAACAATAATACAGCACAGGTATGAGAATAAGGTTTAACAGGTGTGAGCTTAGCACATAGAAAGGGAAATTTAAACAAGAGAAAAAGAATATAAGTGAAGAAATGGAAAGATTCAAAAGGAAATTAAGTAAATTCAGGAATGATGAAGACAGCATTGAGCAAATAAGAGAGCAGGAAACATGCAAAATAAGAAAAAGTAAGGAACTAACGAAGCCAAGGTATAATAGTTCCTACAGAGATAAGTGCCCTGACTTCATAAAAAATTTCAAATGAGGAAGTTGATGTATATGGAGAGTGCCACAGAGATTCTTGTAAAGCTTGCGGCAAACTCTGGGTTGAGCTAAATCGATACTCGAGACTGTGAAATGTGAAAGTTGGTTATATTTCTACCTGAGCATATGGTGCAGCAATCTTCACAAAGGAAAAGTCTGGATCCAATGTATATCCTATACCTGCAAAAACATGATTCAAGTAAGAAGATAAAAGAGTATACATGTCTGTCATCAAGGTATATCCAAAGTACTAGATGATTATAGAATACAGGCAAAATGAAGAAAAAGCAATAAGACATTTCTGAAAATCAAGATGATTAATGTTTCATTCCTTATTCAAACTTCAAACTTCCAATAAGGCATTTCAACAACCTGATGTATTATAAGCACAACCACACCATTAATTTTTCAGCTTGAAAAATAATAGCAAATGTAAAACCAATTAATATCAGCCTTCAACTAAAAGCAGCCACAAACTTAAGCAACATGAGTTGCTACAGAAGAAAAAGCACTCGAATTTTCAGAAATATGTTTCCTGAAATTCTTAACCAAATGTTAGCTGAAAGATACTAACATCTTTGCTTGTTTAACATTGATAAGAATGTAGAGTGTAAGAGAATGATAAAAAGATGATAAGTAATTTTGTTTTCTATTTTGCATTAGAAGATCATTTTTTGGCAGATAATCATCTCATGTTATGAACCGGATCAAGTAAGCTCCAGTATCTGGTGTTTATTTCTTATTTCATCCAAAAAATTATCTCACCTTCATGTAACTCAGTTTGCAATTAATACAACTATATGACAAAGGAACAGTAAATCGATTTAAGATGTCACAATATCATAAGAATTATGAGAACGGCAGATGAAAAGCAATAGAGGCGATGAAAATTGTTGGTATGGGCCCAAATTTGCACCTTCAAGAGTTGAGAATGCTCTTAGGACAAAGGTAAAGGTGGAAGGAAAGCGGAACGGCTGATCAGTTGCTATTGCAAACAAATCCTACAAAATCAATCAATATTATATTATTATCGCAGCAATAAATTTAAAACTTCTTAATAAGTTGCTTATCAAAGAATACACACCTCGCCGATTGCAGCCAAAGTCTGCTGCTGACTGGGTGTCTGGCTCAGAAGATTATCCAAGAAAAATTGTATAGATCTCCTTACCTAAGTAATCACGAAAATTACTAGCATTTAAATGCAATGTCAATAATTGAACTGCATAATAAGGAGTTGATTAAGAATTTAATGCTTATAATAGAGGGAAAATATAGCAAGTTTTACTAACTGGTGACAAGTCTCCTGTTGGTTGGAGTGCTTCAAGGTCAATCAGACTTTTCATAACCTGTATAAAGATCTTGTTAGATGGAAGAACATTACTAAGTAAAAGACTAACAAATCAAAATCTGTTGATATTAGAAGCACTTATTTTATGAGATTAAGTTAAAAGTACTAGTCAATATCTGCAGATATTACAGTTAAATTTTATTGAAAATGTATATATGAAGTCTTTATTGAAGATTGCCACCCAAAATTATTTTCTTGGTGGACATTCAAACATGCAACCAAAGTTTTCAATTTCATACTATACAGCCCGGTACGGTTGGTATGTACTAGTCCGCCAGTCTATCGGCATATGGACCACCTGCTACCGGGCGGTACCAAATTTTTGGTACCATATCGGGTGATACAAGGCTGTACCATCAACCGTTACCAACATGTATCTGGCGATACCAGTCGAAACCGACCATTACAGACTTATATTGGTTTTCAAACGATCAATTTGACCATTGGAGGCATCCTAAAGGTTTTTAAACCCATTCCCCCCCCCCCCCCCCCCCCCCCCCTTTCAATCTATTTCACTCTCAAACTCTAACTCTCTCAAACTCATTTTTACTTACAACCTCTTTCTTATTCTCACATTTTTACTCTCCAAAACTCAACAAAGCAATGATTAGTGGATTGTATCGAATTTAGGAGTCTAATTTTCACTCACACTGTTTCACCAATACATGCCTGAGGAGCCGCCTCGGACACATGTGATTCACGACGATCAACCTACAACCATCACCACATTGATGCACGAATGACATACTTTGTAACAATATACTATATCTTGGGATCAATTTCAGGATTGAGTCCGACAAGCATATCATATTGATATACAGATATATAGGATCAAGGACTCCGATCCACCACTTGTGGAGGTTCGTCATTCATTTTGGTGGTAGAATAAGGTATATCTACATATGTGATTACTTAATTCATTTGAATCTTAAAGTTTAAGTTATATATAAAATAATCTAACAATTCAAATATTTTTTCTGTAGATAATTCAATATTAACGGAAGGACGATCCAAAACAAATTAAAATTACGAACCATGCACAAGGCTACTCCTCAAAACCCGAAAAAAATATGTGGCATTATTCTTACCCAATTTACATTAGTTTTGCTAAAACTATAACCTAACCATTTTTTTTTAGGTATTTTTGGAGGGTTTTATGCCTATTTTAGGTATACCGCTTGATACATTGGTATGTACTGTACCGAGCAAGGCTCGGTACATCACTACGGTATGAAATTAACATCCTTGCATGCAACTATGACCACGAATTTGTATCTACATTAATTCAGTTATCTGGAGAGTATATACTTATCATACCTATCAAACTCACAATTTTCCATATTCTCTCGAGCACAAACTTATAAAATATAAATATCATTAAATTTTAAACTTGGTGGTAAAAAATGATCAGAAATGCATAATCCTTAGAACTTCTCATAAATGGTATCATTTCTTCTCCAATGTGATCTGTTATTTGACTTAAACTAATCAAGGGAAAACTGCAGGTGTACCACAGACAGGTCTTATCTCCTATACCCTTCAGCAGTTGAGATTATCTTGAAGAAGATACAAGAGCAGATGTGCCAGATTCCATCACCAAACCTGTAGAATTATATTGTAGCAGGCTAGCAGCATAAATGACTCCTTTGCTTTCTGATATACCCTTGCCAAACCTAAGTTATCTAAAGCTTTCCTATCTATCAACAGTGGGAAAAAAAATTGACCTTATCCGAATTTTTTTGATCATTCTGTCCATGTTTGCAACTTAACCAATCACCTAACCAGATTCAAACCAAAGTTGAGTGAAACACCATATAATAGAAGCAGATTGCAGGGTAAGATTGAAGGTATCTTGGATATATAGTGGTTTATATGGGGTACCATCTCATAGAAGTAGGTTATGTGGGATAAAAAATTGTAACGTTGTAATGCAGATAAAATAGTGCACTGCCAAACAACTTTTAAAGTTTAAACTTTAAACAACAGTTTCTTATAAAAGGCAAATTTGACAACTCATTAAAGTTAAAATTGAGCATCTAAAGTTATTACATGGAATGGAACACAAAAAGGAAATTGTGCCATGTGAGAACAAGACACGAAAACAGCCCACATGATGACATTAGCATCTAAAGTTATTACATGGAATAGAACACAAAAAGGAAATTGTGCCATGTGAGAACAAGACACGAAAACAGCCCACATGATGACATTGTGTATCATCATATAGCAAGCATAATATCATTGCCTTAAAGTAGCATATACCTTGTTTGCATCCTTTTCATAGACCGCATAAAACAATTCAAGCAATCTCTCTCTTGTAAAAGATTTTATTTCACCCATCATTCCAAAGTCATAGTAGATAAGTGACCCATCCTTGTCAATAGCAAGATTGCCAGGATGGGGGTCCGCATGAAAGAAGCCAGTCCTCAAAATCTTGAATCAGCAAAAGAGAGCAGCATGTTAACAGAAGAAATAACAGTATTTCAGTTCAATTGCACAATAGAATCATCTGGACTCGTAATTAACCATGTAAAATATAATTCCTATAAAATACCATGTCTCAGAATGCTTAGGAACAATTATGACAAGTAAACAGTACAGGCATAGTTGTCAGTGTAAATCTGATTGGCTTTATCACTTGCTGCTCCAAGACCAGCAATCTATACTAGGAACCAGGACAGAGTTGACATCTAAGTGAATGTTTCAGGTTAAAAAAAAAGACATATCTGGCTATTAAGTTAACTCAGAAGAGCACAAGCATCATAACTAGGAAGAAGCCCAAATAAGGGTGGAATTTTTTTTCCTAAAGACCTTTAAGTAATCAATGTGTTAAAATAAAAGCTTGAGATACAAATACCATGCAGAAAACATGTGGAAGTGAAAAAAAAAAAGACGGGTGATAAGTGTGATTCGCAGAATATACCAAAACCAAAAGTTTCTACCTGAATCAAGTATGATTCTATTGCACGTGAAGCAGTCAGAGATCTGTTGTAGCCCAATGCATCTATTTGATCCAAGTTATTTATTTTTGTACCTACTCAAACAGAAACAGTAAAATAACATATTTAGGTTTAAAATAAAAATCAAAGCCACTCAAGCTTGACACCACAAATTGTCTGTTATATTATGACATCCATGTTTACATCTCAAGTATGCTAGTAAGTGCATCCACACCTGCTTCTAATTGTCTGATATTTAAAAGAATCAGAGAAAAAACTTACCCGGAACATACTCCAAAGTCAAGACTTTCATACTGGTATAATCCCAATGGATAAGCTACAATTTCAAAGACACATGTGCATTGAGGCAAGGACCCATAGAAAGGTTTGTCAGCTAAATGCAAAGGTTTAGCAGTCAACGAGACATACAGGCACTCTGACCCACTTTATGTTTCTAAAATCCCGACGAAATCTATCAGCATTCTTTCCTTCATTGATATAGTCAATTTCTTGGTACAAGATCCTGAAATTATGGGATTGCAGACCTCAGGTGATCAAGGTAATCAAAACATAGTTGGAAATAAGTTAGTCTCACTCTAAGAAAAAACAGCAGTGGCAAATTCAAAAGCATTCCGAAGCTTAAAGGATGTGAAAGTTCGTCAAATAAAGTGACAAAACTATGCTTTAGGATTTAACAATATGAAATGAAAGTTATGTTTCATGCATGAACTTTTCTCTTTGACATACATATAACACCTGCCAAATCTCAAATAGGCAAAACCAGAATAACTCAAATCAAGAAGATGGTTACAGGACTTTAGCTGAACACCAAAGTCAGAACTCAAAAGACTAGCTATTCAAAACATGCATTATTCCCTTCATGAACTTCAAGCCAGCAAAATAGCAAGACAAACACAAACAAATTAAAATTAGGCATTAGTTGCATTACAAACTGCAGAAGGGTCGACTTGGTGGTGTGATGATCAGTGACCTTAGCTATTGCAGATATTCTAGCTAATGAACATCCTTTACAGAATTTAGAGTAAGGCATCCACTCAAAGTAACTATATTGATCTTTACACACATCTTTTTTAAGCATCAGTTGGGAGATGACAGCTTCTTCTTGTTCTCATTGTTGTTCTAGCAAATGAATATAAACAAGCTCAAAACAACAAGCAAGAATAAGCATGTATGTGTGTTTATATATATATATATATATATATATATATATATATATATATATATATAATCTTTTAAATATAAATATATATTTATTAATTTATATATATATATATATAAACGAGGCGACGTCGCCGAATTATATATATATATATATGGAACAGAATCCTCTGGATATATAAAAAGATGCCTTTGTACCAACTAATGTTTCACTGTATAGTTTCAGGTCTAGTGGGTCCATGCTAGGAGCAAAGATGGGGAAAAAAAAGCAAAATAATGATTTGTCCCTATTTTTTTCATTCCCTAAGATTCGATATTAACCATGTCTAAGGAGGTTAATGGCATATCTCAATGTCCTACCACTAGTAGGACAATATCCCTACTATACAACACAAAGCAAAAAAGAACCCAAAATATCAGTATGAATTGGATTGAAGCCAATGAATGGATATACTATTGTTAAATGTAAGACAAATGAGAACCAGTGAATTTAATTACTTACTTTGAGCATTCATCATATATACCGACCCAATCTCTTGTAGGACCTCCAAATGTCTCACTTCTTTGAAAATATTCAGCAACCAGCTTCAGATTTCCTGACAACAAACAGTAGATTTAAGTGATTAAAATTGCAGTCAATATATTCCTAACTAAACTACACGATACATCATGGTACTAGGGTGCTTCTATGCAACACATTACTTCATATTGGATCAACATGCACTAAAAACATGAAATAGCTCGCACACTAAAAAACCAGTCTTCCTTTTAGTAACTCTTTTCTGAGAATGAGCAAGATTTCTGTTAAATCCATAAAAGTCAAACTATAGTGTAAGTTTTCTCACCACAAGATATAATTATAGTATATGTCAAAGTAAAATCAAAATTAATTACCAAAGATAACTTGCCTCAACTCAAAGCCAAATGCATTCAGTTTATATTCTTTAATTAGTAGGCAAAGAAAAAAAAAAGACGAAGTGCTTATTCTCAGAACATTGATGCCAAAAAAGGATTTGATTGTCTACAATCTACATATTAACTTTATGTAAAAATAATAAACAATAATTATGGAAAACAATAATTAACTTTCTATCATTTGCCTTTCTGACTTTGTCTATTTGAAAAGGCACTTAAGCATCCATCCCATTTTATTACCAAAATGTCCCATAACTGAACCTGTTTTAACTTTCAAGAAACTTCATAATGACCTCGCAAATGCACAGATATTTACAATATTTATATGACAATGATTTTAAAAAAACTCAAAATGATGAACTAATGCCCATAATCAACAACTAATGCTTGTAACTAGGACAGAGGGCCCAAGTAATCTCTTTTGAGCTAATGTTCTGTGATGATACTTAAAATTAATTGTGATGGTCACAAAGATAGAGCTAGAGTTGTCTGGTGCCAGAAGAAATAAATCCTACAGATAAAGCACTATAACAACGGGTAGGACAGTTGCCTACTGCAAATAATGAATATATGACAGAAGGATAGACAGACATTATAAAATATAAAAGTAGTCCATAAGAACAATTACCTTCAAACACACTAGTATAATCAAGTACCTAGTTACATTATCATTACAACAGGCAGTAATTTAGATCGCTTACTTAAATCAATGTCAAAAAGCTTCTTTAACCCTGGCCTTTGAATCTTTACAGCAACTCGCTCACCACTATGAAGGATAGCTCGATGTACCTAAAGAAAATAAAGGAAGTCAAATCAGATATATAAAGGATCCAAGTGTGGTGCTTGCTTCAAACATATACAAAATATAACACATCAATGATCGATATCAATAGCCTTGATAACCAGCGAGAAGACCGTACATAGTGAAATAATATGATGACAATAATATAAGATCAGTCTATACAGGTTTCAATTTGGTGACATTTAAAGTTGCAACATTTTCAACTTTGGATAAATTGCATAAGTAAAATAGAATATGTTTGAACAAGCAACCATGCTTTACATGGACACACTATATAGATATATATCTTAACAGCTATAAGAAAAGCTAGAAAAGGATAGAACCATCTACTGCACAGAAATGCCATGTGTCTGCCAATTAGTTCTGCATAGAAGTTGAAGGTATTTTAATCAAGTTAATATGACATAGATGAACCAAGGCACTGAGTACACAAAACAAAAAGGAACAAAAAGCACAAAGAGAGAAACAACATTCTGAAACACGATTCTTGTTAATGTACTAAGTACTAACTATTCTTGTTCACAGTTTTGAACAGCTAGTATGCCTACATGCAAAATGAATAATTAATACTAATTAAAGCAAACACCTGACCAAGACTAGCAGCAGCTATTGGCCTGTCTTCAAATTCCTTGAACAATACTTCAATGGGACAACCCAACTCACTCTTAATGAATGCTTTTGCTTTTTCAGGTGAAAATGCAGGTACTTTATCCTGCATAAACACACAAATCTTCAAGGTCTGGATGTAGGAGAAATAAATCTGCATGAACTATAAAGATTCCTTCACATTAAAAAATGGTACCGCTGCATATCACAAAATAAATAACCTTCAAAAAGCAATTAGTATGAAAAGCAGTCTTTGAACCATCAAGCAAGAAGACTCACTTGCAAATAATTTTCAGAAAGAATTGAATTAAATTACTTGCCAAAAGAAGGAAGAGGAGAAAAAAACAGTAAACTCACACAAATAAAAAAACGGAAGTCAAATTAAGCACTCACACAAATAAAAAAACAGAAGTCAAACTAAGCACATTTGGTGTATATGTAGAACATACATATACAACTTCACAAACCATGCAAAAACCAACTGGTATACGGTGATGCAAAGTCATAAAAGTCAACAAGCACATTTAGAAAAGATTCATCAAAGATAAAGGAAGAGACCATCCATTCAGTACCTGCAGCTTGGCAAGTTCATCTACGAACTCCCTCGGGAACAAATCTGATCTTGTTGAAGATAACTGTCCTAGTTTGATAAAAGTTGGTCCAAGTTGAAGTACATGTTCTCTCAACCATGACGCAGTTTTCTTCCTTCTGATTTTCTACACAGTAGAAAGCATCACTCATAAATACATATTTATATATATGCAGAAACTAGAACTTTCAAATACAAGCAACCAAATCATAACCACAAGCAAAAAGAAACCATGCAACCTTGGCATTAAAATATTATTAAACAATTAAGAGAACATCCTTGAAGGACCTTTAGAAAGCAACATTTGACATGTTAAAGGAGGGATATAATAATCTTTCAGTCAATAGAATAAAAATTATATTGAATTTGATTCTTCTTTTTTTATCAGAACAATATGACTTGGGAATATTGCTTCAATTTAAATTGATCTATGCAATTGATAAACAGATATGCAAAGCAGGACTGAACTTGAAAAGAATTTTGAGACTTTCAGACTGCATCACTTTCATTAAGTCTTTATATGAGCATCTATTTGAGTTCAATAGTTCTCACCTGCTTGTCCTCTGTGAATCCGTCAACATATGCCCATTTTGCATTGTCAAAGAGGACCCTCAAGCGTAAAGAAAGCACAAAGGACCAGATGTCTACAGTCCTTTGCCAGGAATTGTAATTTTCTTTGGCCCAACTGAAACCTTCATCTGAAGGTAAGACTTTTAACTCATCTGTGAAGGGGATTTCTTTAGGTTCCATCTTCTTTGTAGTTTTAACCAGACCTGATGTGTTTCCCCTCTTAATCAGACTAGCACCACGAGCTGCAGTCTTAGAACCATTCACCGACAATGATTTTTTATGGGAAGATTCCCTATGTGTCACCAAATCCTTCGTTGGAATCATTTTAGTAGCCCTTCCATTGGTGCCATACCTATCAGATTCAATCTGCCGCACCTCTGCTAGGATCCATGGAAGTCTCTTTGTTGGTAAGGATTCATTTACCGCTTTTCCATACTTTGCAAGTTTCAAATTGGATAATGATCCTGAAAAACTGAAATATTCTGGTGCTTGCCGCTGATCTGTGGGTTCCAAGTGTCGATGATAGCAACTATTTAAAGCCAGTACAGTTGCCATCAAAGAACAAAATTGTTCAAGGGCCCTGCACGGAGGTCAAGACTAAACTCGATAAATATGGTGTGAACTTTTATAGTTAACATTTCTACAAAAAGTCAATTTCAAAGTTAATGTCTAACAGAACGGAAAACAACCAAGAGCATGCAAAGAAGTCATAATGGTTAAAATAAAAACAGAAGACAAATCGCTGTTCCCAACTATTGGATTAATTGCATGGATCCTTTCCCCTTGTTGAGAAATATTTGAGGTAGTATCTTCTTTTTATTGATTCTGAAAGAATCATATTTGTAACTGCATTCTGAGAACCTGTGATTGATTTCTAAATGAAGAGCTTAATTCCCATAGCCAATAAATCACAAAAGTATCTTGCAGGCCATGCCTTTCTCTTCCCATTTCTTTTCTTTTTTTCTCTTTTTTAATCACCAAATAAAAAGATTATGCCAAGTTGAAATGAGGTCAACACCTTCTATAAGGCACAGGGTAATCAAGCTAGTTATAGCAACTAAATGAAAAGAAAAAAAATCATCCAACAGCCAGAAATAAGCTTCGTGCAGCATCGATGCAACCAGTGACATAGGCGAGGAAAAATGAGCTTTAACTAACATATATAGCTGACACTCAAAACCCCGATCCTTCCCTGCCGAGCAACCTGCATAACAAGTACAATCGCGCCAACCAAAAGAAAAACACGATCTATCCCTTCCGAAACCATCCATCCCCCATCCGAAACCCTCGTGCCCCACTCATCGATAATCATAAAAACTCACATCGAGAATCAAAGAAACAAGCCAGGAAGAATAACAGAATCAGAGGGAGAGAGACCCTCAAAGACCAATCACCTGCAAATCCAGAGGGCCAAATCGGCCGATTCTCGCCCCCAAAGACCGGAGCAAAAGCAAATTTAGACTCCGGGACCCGCGAGACTCGTGCGCAAGGAGAAGAGTGACGAGAGGATGGAATTGAATATGTCGCATGAGAGGCTCGAGAAGCGTGAGAGACTCGATCAGTGGTGGGCTAAAGGACAAAAGGAACAGGAAGAAAAGGAAGGTGAAGTTGAGGTCGAACGATCACCGCGCGGCCGCTTGGTTGTTGCTTCGACCGCGCGCCTCTACTCTTTCCAGGAAAAATGAGCAATACGTTTGGCATATAAACTTCTCGTGCAGATATTTATATTCCCGAGTCCGAGTTTGTGCTCATCATAAGTTTCTTTTGTAATTTTCTTTAAAATAGATCAATTTTTAATTAAAAGAAATGGGCTAAATTAAGAGAGATATGACTAAGATTCCTATGAAATATGACTGATACGAACAAACAGCACTCGACTTGTCTAATAGAGAAAGATGTGAACAAAAAATTTCTAAGAACTCAAATAATTGAAGTGATTTCCTTCGCAAAATTAACAATAATCCAAATAGTTGTACCTAATCAAATGTCAATATGTAGCTAAATAGTTGCGCTCCGCCACCCAATTTCGAAGAGAAATATAGTCCATAATATATAGATATATCGATGTGTGGAAGATATTTAACTGAATGAATTATGATTAGTTATATGTTCTCGTGTTTTTTAGGTGATTAACGTGAATAATCAAACAATATGTTGATTGGTTTTTCCCAATATAATTTTTGATAGTGGACTATTATCCATCCAATTTTGTCATTCCTCGGTAATATATATTTGTTTATATTTAAATATTTTTTTATAAAAAAGTAGAGAACATAAATAAAATTAAATTAATATAAATAAGCATTTTATGTATCAAATAGAATGCCCACTGCATGCTTCGGTAATATTCCAATCAATACATAATCAATGGTAAGTGGGTAATATACCACTATCACATAGTGTTAGTCAATATTTTTTCAAAAATATTATTTTGATTGTAGTGTACTCAAGAATTCATACCGTTCGAAATCTCATTTAGACATCGATTAGCTTACTTGATAAAGATTTTTATTATTGTAATATTATAATTTGTATAAAAAATATCAAACTAATATTTTAAATAATAAAATGTATTAAATAAAATTAAATTTTCATATTTTTTATTTATTTATTTATAAATAAAATTTTGGATGATTTTTCTAAAAATATACATATATTGGATATTTTCCAATTGATACCCTTTCTTTTGCTTTTTCTCCAACAGTACCCAAAATTAAAAAAAAAATATAAAAAATACCCTTCAATTTTTTTTGGTCAAAATTTTCTGCCCATTTTTTAAAAATCAGCTTTAGATGACTTTAGTATTTTTATTAAAATTTTATAATATTTTTATTTGACTCATTTATAATATTTTCAAATAAGTTTTACAATATTTTTAATAGTTGTTAAAATAACTATAACAAGAAAAAAAAAAACTGTAATAAATAAAAAATTTAAGAGACAGCTTGAGTATTATTTAAATTAAAAATAAAAAGAAAATAAAGGATACAAATATGAGTATTTTATAGATAAATCGTCCTAAACACTTTTAACTTAAATATCATTCCATTCCACTGCGGTAGTCAATTAGCCAATAACCGGGCCACGGCCCGGTTCGTAAGAGCTTCCCTGCGTGTACTTTTTCTTCGTCTCCGCTGGCCTTTATTTTACCTCGATGTTTTATATCCATTTTTCTCGTCCTTTTTCCTAGAGGGAGCTCCCATCTCTCTCGCGTCCGTCGCATCCGAATCGCTGCCTGCCTACGCGAGAGGGGCGATCGATCTTTATCATTCGACGTCTTTCTGGTACGATCCCTCGTTTGGATCTCTCGATCACCCTTTCCGTATCCGTCGCTAGAGATCCGTTCGATGCTTTGCCATGACAAGGTGTCTAGGAAATCTTGATTAGGGAGCTGCCGGATCTAGAAACCTGCTCTTGTTAACGAACTGACCAGTAAACTGCCTTGTTGGCTTTGCGTTGATGCTTCGAAGTGCTCGTGGATACCTAAATGCTCAAATTGTTCGTTGCTGATGGACGATCTTGGTTTCGTGGCTTGATGAGAGAGATTTTTTATTGTGATTATCTGTACATATGATAAATTTCGAGTCAAGAGGGTCTGCTAGAGAAATGAATGCGTCATTTTTGTTTGGATAGGCGTGGAGATAACAAAAAAAAAAAAAAACGAAGTCAGTTTGTTCCAGTCAAAGTAGCTTAATTTTATTTTTTTTCTTTTATGCTTCTGAAGTTTTGATTAATAATGCTAAGGTCACGGTAATATAAGCTTTTAACAGCACAGAACGGCAGCTATGAGATTGGATCCTTGCAGATGCAATTATGAGATCAAATACACTCACAAGTATATCTAACGCAATCTGCATCCAAAGGCAGATTATTATCATGGATCCTCATACAGTAGGTCTAGTTCACCCAGATGGTATCCTACCATTGGGATATATTTTGTTTACAGTGGAATTGTTCTGGTTTATAGTTTACCAAGATGAATTGTTATACCATATATGCATTTTATTAGTTAAATGTAGGTTCGGCAATCTTGATTGCTAGGTATCATTTTCTAATGAATACTAAGCAGAGAGCTAGTCTTCAGACTTCAGGTGGGGCTGGGTAGTTTAAATTGGAAATTATTGGGTTGAGGTCTTGTTGTTTGAGGTGACATCAACAAATACTGCATGTTGCTAACGTGGATCATGTACATATTCCATGAGAAGAGCACAGGAAAAATTGTGTTATATCTATCAGCCATATGGTCCTCTCATAGTCCAAAATAAAAAATCATCGATTCCATGTGTAGAGCACAGACAAGTTAATGGTAGACTGGAGATATATTTGCATCTGGATAGAAAATCCTTTACACGCTTCTTATTGGATCAATCAACTACATGAAGTGTGGTCGCATCACTTCTGTGAATGACTTATCTTTCTCTTTCCCTTGCACATTGTTTGTAAAGGAAAAGAGAATGACAGATCTGAAGCAAGTCACTTTTCCAAACAAAAAAGAAAAATTATTCTAGTTTATTGTTTCGAATGATCACACAGCATTACCATATCTTTCTATGAATTTGTAACTAGGAGTGTGGATAGTGAAGTTGTTACAGAGGATAAGTAAAATTAGGCAACATGTTTAAGCTGAAGTTACAGCTGACAGTAGATGTTACAGTGGCTCTTTTTGCATGAGCTGAAGTTACAGCTGACAGTAGATGTTGCTGCATGACATGAAAATAAGGGTTTCAACAGATTACTTTGTTGTACACCTTAATAGGTCTTGATGGATCCCATAAATTTAAGGTATCCGTTAGATTGTTTGTTCTTTTCTGATCATGTTTTAAACTGGTTATATCTGATAATTTTGCAAATCACAGGGATTAATATGTGTTCATATCCTTGCATTAGCCCTTGACGTTCTTTATTAATTTAAGAGTCATAATTGTTAGCGAATGAATGCAGGAGAAGCATTCAGCGAACAATATTTTAGTTGGTTGTGCAAAGGCTTCTTTCAGGGGTCACCCTTAACTGCTCGATGTATGCCCACAGATGTAGTACACAGGCAATTTCGGCTAGTTTGTGCCAACGTATTAGTCTATCTCTCCAAGTTGTACATCCTTGTAATTATTTATTATTTTTGGTTTTGGAAGTTACAGGGAATTTAATATATTCTGATGGCTATGATTGATGAGCCACTGTACCCAATAGCTGTGCTGATAGATGAGTTAAAGAATGAAGATGTTCAGCTGCGGCTAAACTCCATCCGGAAACTTTCCACTATTGCACGAGCACTTGGCGAGGAGAGAACCAGAAAAGAATTAATTCCATTTCTTAGTGAAAACAATGATGATGATGATGAAGTTCTTCTTGCAATGGCAGAAGAGTTGGGCGTGTTTATTCCATATGTTGGTGGTGTCGAATATGCTCATGTTTTGCTTCCACCTTTGGAGATTTTGTGTAGTGTAGAGGAAACCTGTGTTAGGGACAAGGCTGTTGAGTCACTGTGTCGTATTGGAGCACAAATGAGAGAAAGCAGCTTGGTAGACTGGTTTGTTCCTATGGTAAAGGTAAGATATAAATGTAGCATCTAAGGAACTGTTTATTTCCTTACAATATTTGATCAGAACCTGTTAATTATATCTTCTTTGTATTCAACTATTTGTTCTGAGTGTTGTATCATAATCTTCTGTTGGCATATTCTTAGTATTCATGAAAAATATCATGCAGAGAAAGACATTTTCATAATATGCCTAGTAAAGATCTTCATTCTGTCTTCTTCTATTAGGATCCCATGGGATCATGAAAGTTGGAGAGAAACTTAATCCTAGTGCAATAGACATATTATAGTTGCATCTTTTCCCTTTGATACAGGTAGCAGAATGAGGAAATTCACAAGTTGAGTTCTTGCCAGAATTTACAAATCCATTAACAGCTACCTTAGATGCTAAATTTTGTTAAGAGCTACATTAAAATAATTTATTTTACAAGTGGACATCTATTCTAGTGTGCAACCATTATATCCCATTCTTCTGAATAATGTTTGCATGTGCTTAGAAACACAAACTTGATATGCATGCAGAAGAGACACACATAAATATGTGAAGCCTTTTGTGCCACCATGCAATAGTCAAGCTGTCTAAACATATCCACCAGATTTTCTGATCGCATGCTAATGACAGCTCCTGGTGCTATTGGCTTGTTTACTTTATCAATGTAGAAACCTATATTTCCTTATGCATATCGTTCCAGTATTTTTTTTTAGTTTCCTGTTTGGTTTCTGATACTGTGCCTTCTACTTGCAGAGACTAGCAGCTGGTGAGTGGTTTACTTCCAGGGTCTCCTCATGCGGTCTCTTTCATATTGCTTATCCAAGTGCACCAGATCAGTTGAAGGCTGAACTAAGGTCCATGTACAGCCAGTTCTGCAAAGATGACATGCCTATGGTGAGACGAGCTGCTGCATTAAATTTAGGAAAATTTGCTGCTACAATAGAACCAAACCAATTGAAGACAGACATCTTGTCACTGTTTGAGGATCTAACACGAGATGGTAATCTTTTTTTACCATTATATTCTATGTTAAAGGGGTGTACCCGGTGCACCAGCCTTCCGCCAATGTGAATTCTGGAGAGGGTCAATATACACAGTTTTACTTTTAAATATATAAAGAGATTGTTTCTATGACTCGAACCCTAGTATCCCAGCAAATGAGCAACCTTACCATTGTACCAACGTATTCTATGCTATTGTTATACTTCTTCCATGTGATCCGTTTCTTGTTTCCTTAGTTTCTATACTGAAGGATCCATTTTCGACTGTTTATTCGAACTTGGCTTGATTAGATTATGTGAATTGGCCACTTTGTTATTTATACTTCTCCAGAAGGACAGTTGCTTTGTCATTTGGGCAGTATAATTGAATATTGTCTTTCGTATGTAAATTCAGATTTTTGTATTTTTTTATACAGTATATTCTTTTCTAAGTTTGTCATATCCCTTTTTCTTTCATAACTATCATCCCACTTGATTTTTCTATTAATAAGCTACTCCCATGAATTTGAATGATTCAGATCAAGATTCTGTACGCCTGTTGGCTGTTGAGGGTTGTGCAGCACTTGGAAAATTGCTGGAATCCCATGACTGTGTCGCACATATTCTTCCAGTCATTGTCAATTTCTCTCAGGTATGCTTGGCACATGTCATTCTTGTAATAGAAACTTTTGATGTTTCATTTAATTTCTCATCAAAGTACACAGACACTTACAGAAGAAAACCTTTAACTTTTCTGTTTTCTAATATGAAAAATGCAATTTTATAATAGTCTTTTTTTTTCATTTGTAATGGATATCAGAATTTTGCTGACAGATATCCTACTGCTAATAGTTTTGATGCATTGGTTTGTGATCTGTCTGCTTAAATTTCTTGAACAGGATAAATCATGGCGTGTCCGCTATATGGTTGCAAATCAATTTTATGAGCTTTGTGAGGCTGTTGGCCCTGAAGCTACCAGGTTATACTTTTGTTATATTTGTATGAATTCTATGTTTCTTGATATGGAATTTGTTGTTGGCTCTCAAGGTTAGAATGATGTCAAAGTAACTAAAATCTGTGGTTTTCCCTATATTGCATTTCTCACTGACATTGAACTTTTTGGAGACATTCTGTTATCTCACTGGCTTTCCCTTCCCTTAATCAAGGACTGATTTGGTACCAGCATATGTTCGTCTTCTTCGTGATAATGAGGCTGAAGTGCGCATAGCAGCTGCTGGGAAGGTGACAAAGTTTTGCCATATTTCAAGCCCACAACTTGCAGTTCAGCATATTCTTCCTTGTGTAAAGGTGTGCTTTATGGATCTGCTGCCTGACTGAAAACTGCATTGAATTTCTTATCTTTCTTTCTTCTGTTGTTTCTTTTCTCACGTGAACTCTACTTTAAACAATGTGATGTATCCAGGACTTGTCATCAGATTCTTCACAGCATGTTCGCTCAGCTTTAGCTTCAGTGATCATGGGGATGGCACCTATCTTAGGAAAGGTATGACCATAATGCAAGCATGGATGGCATACAAACTATAAGGAGGATGATTGAATCTCATAACCTCTTGCAGATCTTAGTAGATCATGATGCTTTTGAGTTACTCTTGTACCAGTCACAAGCATGCAAAATTGTTTTGTAGAACTTGATTTTCCGTAGGTGTGAGTCTTGGTGTCATGATAAAGCTGCTTCCTTTGCAATTTAGGTGATTAAGTTTCAAATCACAAAAATAATCTATTTGCTTGCAAGGGTAATGCTATGTGCATTATCCCTTCCTAGATCCTGTGTTGGTTGCAGACTTCTGTACTAGGGCTAACTTTTTTAGCTTGATTTTCCATATGTTTTTCAATTATCCAGTTTTTGTTGTACCAGCTATAATTGGTCAACACAATAATTTGTAAAGTTTTCCTTCTTCGTTATGCTACATTTTTCTTTATGGCTTAATTAGTGATTTCTTGCTTTACTTTGTTCATTTGTATCACTTTTGCTGCTATGTTTGTCCCTGTTGCTACAGTGTATGAGGGGAATGCAAATGCATAGCATGATTATTATTACCATAAATAATCATAACCAATAGAAAAATGCTTGCTTCAGGAGTTATTGTGAATTCCTATGCTGGTAAATTAAAGTAGATTCCCATCTGTTATTATATTTGTTAAGATGTCCTGTATTATATTCATTATTATTTCTATGTTATTATATATATATATATATATAAAGTGTTTTAAATTTTGTACAATTCTTGTTAATGCTCTTCTGGTAGGTTTATGTCATTATTTGTTTTTTGATCATGGAGAGTTATAAACTAACAGTTATTTTTCATCTGTTGGTAGTGCACAATTGCACATGCTGTGGTGTAATATTAGGTATACTGTTTTTTTGGGGGTTAGTGTTAGTCATCTCAGTGTTGTTCATGGAGTAAAGGTAGACCTATTATTTGATATGTTTTCAGACCTTTCACTTTTATTGAAGTTAACAGCTAAAATATCCACAAAACAATCTTTTAGTAGCTTCTTTCTAGTTACTTTTTCTACATTATAGTTCAAGGCTTCAAGCATCTTATTATGCTCGAGTTATCCTATGTCCACATGAAATGAACTGCTTGCATCAAGATACTTGCAAGTCAGTATATTTGAAGGCATAAAATGATAAGGTTTTATTTGTAAGCTATAAGATGTGTTTAAATACTGGTATGCGTTATTAGAGTACTATGTCTGATATTTTATGTTCTGTAACATGTCAAATGGTACGGCTTTAGGTTCTTCCTCACCCTTATTATGGCTTATTGGCAAGCTTACCAGAGTTTCCTTTTTTTCCCGTAGGATGCAACTATAGAACAACTTCTTCCAATTTTTCTTTCCCTCCTGAAAGATGAGTTTCCAGATGTTCGACTCAATATAATTAGCAAACTTGATCAAGTAAATCAGGTATGGTTTTCTTTGTGATGTAAATGCAATTACATCCTCATCCTGCTGTTCTACTTATTATTCATGCAATTTCATATGCTTGGCATACCTACTCATGCCTAAACATATTTCTTTACTAAACGTGGTACACTAGTGCATTTTTCTGATATGTTGTTTGTTAATATCTACTGCAAGTCCCTTATTATGGTATTGGCATGAAAAACTCTACAGAGTCTTTGTTATCATCAACTTAATTTATCTTATTTGCAGTCTATTTTGTGCTTTTGTTTTAATGTTGATATGCAACAGAATAACTTCAAATGTGATTTTAGTTGTATTTTTCTTAGACCTGAGAAATCTATTTGGTATCTTGATGTATATTTAGTTGGTAAAGGTCTGCATACATGATTAAATGATTGTAATGAAATTGATTTTTCCTACTTCACTGACCTAACCAGATTTAATATGCACCAGAGTACCTTGTTATGGTGTGCACACACACACACACACCAGAGTACCTTGTTATGGTGCGCACACACACACACACACACACATACATATAATGCCTGTTCATGGATCATGGATGGAATAGTCAAGTGAATGTCAATTAAATTCAACATCTACCACCTACATATCTGTACTAGGTTACTTCAATTTTGGAATGAAATATTTTAGACCAAGTTGCTATGATATATATAATAACTAACCATTTACTATGATAAAAGAATCAGATATTACTGTTATGAGGAAAGTAAGTATGTTGATATCAGAATCCATATGTCAGTACTTCCAGCACGGTTTGTCACGGACTTAGTTGGAATTGCCTAAGTCGTGAGGCACCCTTGCGATCAAGACGCGAACCTAGCTTGAGTTGCCTAAGTCATGATGCACCCTTGCATCAACTTCTCGAACTTAGCTGGGATTGCTTAAGTCTCGAAGAGTCATTGGGACATATGCGTCCGCAAAGGGTCAGCCTAGCTGCAACCTCGTACAGGTCCCGAAGGACCTGTAAAACAGAAAGTTGATTAGATTGAAAACGAGCGACGGACAAGTCCCGACGTCTCGCAAAGAGGGAAGCTTTACAAGCAATTCAGCAAGCACCTTGCGTGCACAGGAGAAAAGAGAGGAAGGAGGAAAACAAGGACTTTAGAAGGTAGAACGAATAGTTGCAAGTCCACAAACAACTGCTCACTGGGTGTCGGGTGCGAAGGCAAGTTCCCGTCAAGAAAACGTGCGATCTTGTGAAGATTGTTCAACGCCTGACAATATACCGAAGCCCCATCTAGCCCTGTGCCACCCGGGGGGTTCCAAGGTACTGAGATGGTTGACATTTCGCGGGCTGCAGCGGGCTGTAGAAAACAGCTCGCGACACGCGAAAATAGAGCCATTTTGGGGCTTTTTGGCCCAGCGCGGTGAGCGGTCGCACTGTGCACTGCAACTTGTACGAACATGTATTTTTACAAACAAAAACACACAAAACCAAGGCAAAACAGGCTGCCATGTCTCTGTTCAAGCATGCAAAAGCGATGAACGATTCATTGAACGAAGTTGTTGTGAGTGTGCGACGACCGTTCGTGACAGGTCGACAAGACGCATGTTGATACCTTTCTGGCATGGTATGTCTTGAACCATACTGACACATGTACGATAATCCTTTGAAAAGAGTAAAGGTAGGTGTAAGAATATGAAAATTTTATTCAATTGTGGGAAGGTGTTTGTTCCTGTTGTCAGAAAAGGTATTTGGCATGAAATAAGGCATTGAATTTTCACTTATTTTGAGATGTTGGTATTATTTCTCCTTTAATGAATTTTTGTTGCTATATGTAACTAACAAATGTTTTAATTCTGAACTTCTACTGATGCTATGTAGCATGCATTTTGTATCATGAGTTGTGTCAACCAGATATAATCTGTATGTGGTGTCCTTGTAGTAACTAGTTGGTTTTCTGATTGTCCTAGAATTTGGGTTCAAACTGGTTGCAGGTTATTGGAATTGATTTGCTGTCACAGTCACTCTTACCTGCCATCGTAGAGCTTGCAGAGGATAGACATTGGCGAGTTCGACTTGCCATAATTGAATATATCCCTTTACTGGCAAGTCAACTAGGTGTTGGCTTTTTCGATGATAAACTTGGTTCCCTTTGCATGCAATGGTTGGAAGATAAGGTATTCAAGTTCTATTTTGATCACTTACGACAGTCAGTTATATTGCTTCTTGCAAACTCTTTCTACCTACGGTTATTGCATGGATATACTTGATCTTTAGGTCTTTAAATATGATATATCATTCTAACTTATTTCTAAGAAAGTGCTGGTTAGAAAGGTATCATTATCAATTGGTTAAAATAAACTTTTAAGCATACTGCAGGTCTTCTCCATCAGGGATGCAGCTGCGAATAACTTGAAACTTCTTGCAGAAGAGTTCGGTCCTGATTGGGCAATGCAGCACATAATTCCACAGGTTTGCTTCTGATTGTTAAGTCTTGATATACAAGGATTGCATGTGCCAGCCACCTGTGTCGGCTGGCATGGTATTTATGACACTTGGACAGTGAGCTGATAAAATGCTCATGGTGACTGGCACACCTCTTTCCAGTCCATGATCATGGACTGATATATTGCCTGAACATGCTGGAAACCTGAAAACCTATGCTGTATAAATATTGCTCCTCTTTGATGATCTTTGTATCCACAATCATTCCCCTCACTCATCCAAGTGTCATATATGCATCATTCCATTATTATGATTTTGCAAAAGGAAAAATTGGAATGTTGTCAACATATTTGTGAATTATTGAGTGGGATTCACTGGTTTCCACTGGCAAGTAATGCTCTACCCTGCAAAGGACAAATAATTTGCAAGCGTTCTTCTTTAACAAATGCAACATAGAATTTTGAATATATAAAAGACTAAATAGTGACTAGAGACAAATTTTCTTGCATTGTACTGCACTTGATTCGTACCACTTAGCAGAAATGAGCTTATTGTATAAAACACCACCAAAAAGGTTTTACAAATTGATTCATAGTTCCAGTCTCCTCCCATTTTTTTATAATCAATCTTTGCTTTTCCAAAACCTTATTCTCTTTTGAGCTGTGCTTGACTATGCATTTACCAGAATGTCACGGCACTAGTTTTTGATTCTGTGTCCTGAGACTTGATCTTTATCCAAGCTCAAATTTTATGAGCTTGCATGGGACAGGTCAGAGGTAATTTAGCTTTTTCATTGGTCAATTTTATAGGAACTTACATTTTGCTCTATCCATGGGAGTTCCTGTAACATGGGAGATGAGCAATTAAGATTATGTTTAAACCAACCTAAAGCAGACCTTTTGTTTTAATTTAGATTTTGAAATCTGCAACACATTTTTATTATTATGTCATAGCAAACTTCAAAGCTGTCTCTAATTCCAAAGTCATTAGTCTGATATTGAGAAATCAGAATCGCTGCATTCTAAAAGTTGTCATTCAGAAAATGTAACTCGAGAAGTGGAACGATGCTAGAGGAATAAGCATGAACATTTTTGTGAAGGAGGGATGTCACAGGGTCTGAAATAAAGGAAATCTGTGATCTGAAAAGTAAGCATGGTTATTTTCTTTGCAGGTGCTAGAGAAGATCAATAATCCACATTACTTGTATCGTATGACCATTCTACAAGCAATATCTCTGATAGCCCCTGTCATGGGTGCTGATATCACATGTCAAAAGCTTTTGCCTGTAGTGATTGCCTTCTCGAAGGACAGGTAAATTCAACTTTTTTTTTTCGGTCCATTTATCATGTACAGCCATCTAAATTTTTTTTGGAAAATTCTGATCAACAGGGTACCCAACATCAAATTCAATGTTGCAAAGGTTTTACAGTTGCTTATACCCATAGTTGACCAATCTGTGAGTAGTAGCTTCACACGGCTTTGTTATTCCATGCCAATCTTCGATCCTTCTGGTGCATTGCGATTTCACTTGACTCTGCTCAAAATCCTATTGCAGGTGGTGGAGAAAACAATTCGGCCGTGTCTGGTTGAGCTCGGTGAGGATCCAGATGTGGATGTAAGATATTTTGCAGGCCAAGCACTACAAGCTTGTGATCAAGTTATGATGTCCAGCTAGGAAGGCAGTCTATTAATCCAATCTGTGTCAGCTAATGCTTCCAGGGAGACCAAATCCTTTTCAGCCACCTCATACACCTCGCAATCCCATGCTTTTCTAGGTTATATATAGTTCAATTGTGAGCATAGGAATTTTAATATTATTTTCTTTGCGGTTGTCTAAGCTGTATTTCTTATAGATGGAGATTTATTTGTTGCCTTTTTGTGTATCTTTCTAAAATGTTTCTAATTTCCTGTTGAAAACTAATAATCCAACGGGGCCATATTTGAAGATTTTGATGTCATCTCATCCTTCATATCATACATTCAAGATTACCTAAGATGGTATGATCATCCAAATATGCTTCTATATTTGTGGCCCAGCGAGGCTTCATACGCCTTAGTTCAGCTTGTGCGACTATCTACAAATGCTCTACTTGTTCGAACTGTATGTCGTGTGATACTTGACAGGAAATATTCTATGATAAATGACAGGAAATTGTAATGAACTCAAGAAAATTAAACTTGGGGTCTTGTTTGCAGCAAATATGTGATCTAAAGAAATATTAATATAAAACTGGGCCCCATTGGAGGTGGAAGTGCTGACGTAAGAAGCGCGACGAAAACAGCCTTCCTTATGAACTCTGCTTTCAGCTACCGCTCCAGTAGTGGACAACGAGGACTATATGAATCGTATAAATATGTTCTTAATTTGCTCACGTCGCCCGCCGTCGGGGGTTTCTCTTCAGAGGACGACGGCGTCGGTTCACGATTTGGTAATTAAAGTCGCATGTAGAACCTACCCGGAGCATTGAATCCATGCTTCGTCTTGCGTGTCTGCCATCGAGTAGGAGGCACGTCGTCGACGTCGATGCCGGTCTTCGGAAGCAGCATGGGGATTTTGTTTGGCTGGACGCAAGCGTCTGATTGATCCTCGATGGCCTCTGAGGGCATTTAGTTTGTCCTGTGGATTACTCCAACTCTTAAGGGCATTTAGTTTGTCCTGTGTAGCTTCTTCATCCACACCACCGTGGTTATAACTCATGGCCTCCCTCCTCCGCAACGCCACTCTCTCTCTCTCTCTCAGAGTTCCCATCCCACCGCTGGAATTATAGTAGCATTTCACAATGCAGCGAGCTCTTCCTCTCGTCGCCGCTTCACTGCTGATGTTGGCCGCAGCCACAGCGCCGGTGGCGCAAGGTCACAACATAACCAAGATCCTGGCGGAGCACCTTGAGTTCTCCACGTTCAACCACTACCTCACAGTCACCCACCTGGCCGCTGAGATCAACCGCCGGCTCACCATCACCGTGCTGGTCGTCGGGAACTCCGGCATGGCCGACTTACTCGCCAGGCACCTCTCCCTCCTCACCCTCCGCAACGTCCTCTCCCTCCATATCCTCACCGACTACTACGGCGCCAAGAAGCTCCATCAGCTCACCGGCGGTTCCACCCTGGCCTCCTCCGTCTTTCAGTCCTCCGGCCACGCCCCCGGCACCACCGGCTACATCAACATCACCGACCACCGCGCCGGAAAGGTCACCCTCAGTGCTGAGGACGACGGCGGCGCCCCGCCTGTTGACTTCGTCAAGTCCGTGAAGGAGATGCCCTACAACATTTCCGTGCTGCAGGTGAGCACCATCCTTTGCTCTCCCGAGGCAGAGGCCCCCGTGGCGGCGCCCGCCCCCGTTAACCTCACCGAGCTCATGAGTAAGAAGGGCTGCAAGGCCTTCGACGACCTGCTCCTCGCTCGCCCGGACATCCTCCAGACCTTCCAGGACAACCTCGACAGCGGGCTCACCGTCTTCTGCCCCGTTGACGACGCCGTCAAGGCCTTCGCCCCCATGTACAAGAACCTCACCGCTGACGGCAAGGCTTCCCTCCTCCTCTACCACGGCGTGCCCGTGTACTACTCCCCCCAGCTCCTCAAGTCCAACAACGGCGTCGTCAACACCCTCGCCACCGACGGCTCCAACAAGAACTTCAACTACACCGTGCAGAACGACGGCACGGACGTCACGCTCGAGACCCGCGTCGTCACCGCCACCATCACCTCCACCCTCATCGACCAGGACCCTGACGCCGTCTACGCCGTCGACAAGGTCCTCGAGCCCCGTGAACTGTTCAAGGTCGCAGAGGTCGTCGACGCCCCTGCCCCAGCCCCCGCCGGCTCCAACAAGTCCAAGCACGCGTCGCCGCCAGCCCCAGCCGGCCCCGACGAGGCGCCCGCTGACCATGCTACGTCCGCAAACTCAGCCTTCAGGACCACCGCTGTCGGCCGGTGGCTCGAGCCCACCGCCGCTGCTCTCGCGGCGTCCTTCCTAGTCGTCGTCTAATTAGCTACCCCGTTTCTCTCCCTTTTTTTCCCCCTATTTTCTAATTTCCATTATTAATTTTTTCTTCTTTTTTCTCTTCTGATGTTTTAGTTTAATGCTTTGGGATGGATGAATAATTAAGGAGGAGAGATTATATATATATATATATATATATATATATATATATATAATACGGAGTCTCTCTCTTCCCTCGATGGGTTTGTGGCGTCCGCATATGCAAAGCCAGACATCTATTTTCGCGGGGACTTATACCGAAGTCAACTTGCAAGGATGGAGGAGTGCTTTTGTACCCACTGTGTCAAGCATTTGATCGAACACCCTGAGGACTAGATAAAAGAAGCAACAGTGTCGGTTCACATATTGTGTGCGTCTGTGTATATAAAGAGGGAGACGGCAAGACAACCGTTTTGCTGCTGCTGCTGCTGCTGCTCGCCCCGCCCCGCCCCGCCCCGCCCCTATTACTTTGACGATCTCTGTCACTGGCGACTCGGAGTCGCATCTGCAAAACGAGTCATTGGTCTTGTGGTTACCATGACCTTATTGCATGAAACCATCCGCCTAGTGATGTCGTGGAGATCGGCTGGCGACCGGAGCTGATCCACGTCTAGAGTTTGAGCACTACGTGCTCGATGAAATGCCCCGGTGCGGGTACATTACACGTCTCCCCTTCCATCTCAATTAAAATCTCCTTGAAATCTCCTGGCGAGACAATGTGGATTGGAGCGAGCAGGAGACCGTTCGCCTAGTGCGTCTTCGAAAGTGGAGAACCAGTGGAGCTGTTCCACATCTAGAATTTGAGCACCAGGTGCTCGATGAAATGCACCGGTTGCCGGCGCATTACACGACTCCCCTTCCATCTCAATTAACATCTCCGCGAAATCTCCTGCAATGTGGATCGGAGCGGGCAGGAGAGGTGCAGCCTGTTTGCTCCGCAGAATCAATGTTTCTCCGAGCCAGCCTGCCATGCTCCATGGTATCCTACAGCTGATTCCTCTTCCCTTTTGCTTTTGGTACTTGTTGGTTTTGTGTCGTTATGTTGATTCGATAATTCTGATGCAAGTGCTGAACTGATTCAATTTGATTTGATTCTGGCTACAATTTTGTTGATTGGCTAAAATCTCACAATTATTCAATTATTGTGAATAATTCAATCATTCAATTGAATTATTCACAATAATTCAATTTGATTCAATAATTAAGGAGGATGAATAATTAAGGAATTGATTCTGATGCAATTATTCAATTTGATTCAATAATTCTGGCTACAATTTTGTTGATTGGCTAAAATCTCACAATGCTTATTCGTTACCTGTGCAACAGGAATGTCTACTGCAACAAGGAGAAATTGCGCGGCAAATTTCATGCTTGAAGAACTTGAAGATGTTGGTGAGAGTATGAGCCAAGCAAAGAGCTCGGTGATGTCTCTTGCAAAGAGCTTAGCTTGCCTCCCTGACGAATTCCTTGCCTCCAAAGAGAAGAGGCCATTGACTCGGATGGAGCACAAGCGCCATATCGAACTTGGCATTAAGAAGAGGGTGAAAGCACAGTACTCCAATGGAAAATATCACGGGCTAATGAGTAAAGTCGTTGCTAATGCTGACACCCTCCATGACTCCTATGATATGATTAGACTCAACTCTAATATCATGTTGACATCGAAGAAGGATGATATTTGTTTCAGCTCTTTAGCAGAACAGCTAGCAAGTGGGGAGTTTGAAGTGCAATCAAACGCTTTGTCGATCGCAGCAAAGACTAAGTGTAAAGATTGCTTGGTCCTTCCTAAGCTGAAGCTGAGAATTGTGCAAGAGGCAATAAGATTGGTGCTAGAGGTGGTTTACAGACCACATTTCTCCAAAATATCCCATGGTTGTCGCAGTGGAAGAGGGCAGATATCAGCTTTGAATTACGTCGGCAAAGAAATCGGTGTACGTGATTGGTGGTTTAGATTGTTCATCAATAAGGAGGCTGATCAGAGAGTTCTCTCTAAGCTTATGTCTGAAATGAACGACAAGATCGAGGATTCCGAGCTATTGAGTTTCATCCAGAGCATGTTCGATGCTAGAGTGCTGAATCTCGTTTTCGGAAGCTTCCCCAAGGGCCATGGTCTTCCTCAGGAGGGAGTTCTCTCACCTATTCTGATGAACATATATCTGGACAACTTCGATCATGAAGTGTTTGGGATATGCATGAGATACGAGGGGCTTGGTACAGAAACTGGTGACAGGAAAGATGCCCAAAGCTCAAAACTGCGCAGTTGGATACGAAAACAAATTAAAGAGAGCGACGATAAAAGTGTTGACCGAGTGAATGATGGTGCAGGGACAAGAATTTCTGCTTGCAGATACATGGATGAAATCTTTGTTGCAGTTTCAGGTTCGAAAGATACTGCAATGAAAATAAAGGCTGAGATTGTGAGTTATCTAAAGAACACACTTAATTTAGATGTAGAAGATCGGATGGATCTTTCAGCAATTAGAGAGAATTCTCGCGGGATTCAGTTTGTTGGGACAGTGGTCAGGCTGACCACTCCAGCAAGTGCTGAACTGAGGGCAGTTCACAAATTGAAGGACAAGGTCAGGCTTTTTGCTTCTCAGAAGCAGGAAATCTGGGACGCTATGACACTTCGAATCGGTAAGAAGTGGCTGGCATATGGTTTGAGGAGGATCAAAGAATCGGAGATCGAGCAGCTTGGTCTTAGCACTCCATTGCTGGATCACATCTCCCAATTTCGTAAGGATGGCATGAAAACAGATCATTGGTTCAAGTCCTTGCTCAAGATCTGGATGCAGGATGTGAATGCAAATATTGAATCTAGCGAGGAGGTACTTCTTTCCAAGTACATTGCAGAACCGGCATTGCCACAAGATCTGCGCGATGCATTTTACGATTTCCAGAAGCAAGCCAACGAATATGTTTCATCAGAGACGGCTGCCATTGTTGAGCTGTTGCACCGTCCTTGCTCACACCCTAAACCTTCCACTCAGGGAGCAGTCACCAGATTGGAAGCTCCCATGAACTCCATAAAGAGAAGTCTTCATCGATACGGTCTGATCAACCTCGAAGGCTTCCCAAGGCATGTATGCATGCTCATGTTACAAGATGATGAACTAATCATAAGCTGGTTCGCAGGTCTAGTTCGGCGGTGGCTGAAATGGTATTCCAAGCTCGATAATTTCGGAGATATTAAGCTCTTGATGGTGGAATGTGTCAGAAAATCTTGCATTCGGACTCTGGCAGCAAAGCACCGGATGCATGAAGTTTTGGTCGAGAAGAAGTTCGAGTTGGAGCAGCATGGGATCCCGTTGACAGAAGACATGGATACCGATAACACAGTGATGGAATCTGACGACGATGAATCTTTGATGTTTGGGATCTCTGGTAGCGGATTGTGTCTTCTATCATTGTCCAGAGTGAAAGTCCCAGCTCGGGTGTTCAATTGCTTTGTTATGGGATGCACCATGGCATCTCCGAGTATGTACACCCTTCATGTCAAGGAGAGGCAAAGGTTTCCGGGATGGAGGACTGGATTCGCAACATCAATTCATCCTAGTTTGCATGGAAGACGTATTGGCTTGTGCAGTCAGCACGTCAAAGATTTGTATTTAGGAAATATATCACTTCAAAATGTTGAGTTTGGTGCTCTGAGTAGGTAGAAGCCCTCTGGATTTCGGATTTTCGGAATTCTTAGGGTTGTTTGCTCAAAGATGTTCGAGTTGATCAGCAAAGTACAACACCAACCAGTAGCACGACACAGGATGGGACCCATCAGGTTAGACCAGTTCGGATTGTTATTGTTATCCTCATCAGCATGTTAATCTTTCCATCTCTACTATTGACAAAGAAGCTCTACCCATAGCAAGAAATCCTTAGCCAAGGCTCATCCTTTGGCATCAAGCCTCTAAACCCCTTTGTCATCATCAAATTTATATATGAGTCATCTCAACAATCTCAACGAGGATGACAAATCCAGTGACAGTATATTTACGGACTCAAAATTACAAGGACCTGTCCATGCAACAGTATACTCGATTGCAGGAACACCAGCATCTATGGAAATGCAGGATATACTCTATCGCAGGACAAAATAAATATCCCTGTTCTGGAAAGAAGGAAGACTAAAGGGGCAAGAATGTGAAATTTCCATCTAAGTGGGTAGAACAGATGGAAGGGAAAATGGGGTCACTGACCACTGGGACATTAGATAAAATTGACTGCTCACTGCATGAGAGATTTCAATCTGTGGATTAGATCATTTGACTGTCAACTAATTCGTAAAACTCAAAAAACTTAAATATGGACATCTTATATGGAGACCAATCCAAAGAAAAGAATTCTCCACAGTTTTACCCCTTCTTTTCTTGGCCAACAAAAAATCCAGTAGGGCCAACGAAAATCAAGTCTAGCAAAAAAGCAAGTATAAGGCCTTCAGCTTGTTCGTGTTTCATGAAAATAAACAGACAAATCAAATTTTGAAACAGAGAATCTGGAATTGATCCCACATAATCAACAAAGGAAGTCAATGAACCATTCTTTCAAGTCAAAAAAATCCTTCAGCCAAACAATGGAAAGTTGAGCAAAAACTCATGCCAAGAACCAAATAGCGAGAACAATATTAAACCTGGAGTCCTCCACAAAAGAGCAGCAGCATTTTAATTTCTTTCTCAAAGAGAAGCTTTCTCAAGCTCAAATTATTAGCAAAGGAATATATAAGAAAAGAAAACATTTTAAGCATTGTAATCCATATTGACGATGAAAAAGATGATAACAGCTCCAATTAGTTGAAGTTTTAGTTCTGTCTGACCTTCAGCATTGCAGATCAGCAACCATTCAGCAGATTGTACTTCTAGGAAGTAAGAATCCCAACCACCCAATTGCTTCAGAAGCGTATTGGGGTATGTAGCTCCTCATTACGTCTAGGAGAATGGGCTGTACAACTATGCGAGAAGCAGCATCATTGGCGAAGAGTATCAAGCATGAAGAAGCATCTAAATCAAGAACGAAGATATTCTCAAATCGTCGAAGATGGTGTGAGCGAGCGAAGAACAAAACGACGTGATGTGGAGGAGAACCACAAAAGCAACGAATGCCGAAGACGGGCAAGTCACTAAAGCAGGATCACGCCTCCTCGACACACAAAAGAAAAGAATACATAGAGCTTAGTTGCAATTCACCATCCTAGTAGCATCAATGTCTATTTCATAACCAAATACCATTAGTTCTTGGTGTTTTATGAAAGACAGGTATATGTTAAATAAAGTTCAAAGAGACTTATCCAAATTCAAGTTGTCGAGTGTTGATCAAATAGAAGACATTTCATTTCGACATTAGCCCAAGGAGCAACCGCTCACAAAGAGAGGCATATGACCACGTACAGTCCTCAGCTCCTGCTACGCCTGTATCTGAAATAAAAAAGAGAGAGCAACAATCAACTAGAAGACACAATAACTGTCACTAAAAAAGAATGGGCCAGCAAGGACTCTCACCCATATAAAATTTGGGGGGTACACAAATTTACTCCTATAAGTTTATTTCTTTAAAGAAATTGTTGTTTTCCCAGCTCAAATTTTGGTCACCCAAGTTGCAATTGTGAAATTTTACCGGAGCACTAAAGACTCACCCTCTAAAACCTTACAACTGCTATGTATTCAAAAGTACTTGTCTCAATCTACAAGAAGGTTTTGCAGCTTACCCATTAGTATGTGGTGATTCAGAACGACGATTGTCATTAGAAGGTGACCTGCTATAACTGCGCCTACGAGGTGACGGACTGCGCTGTCTTGGAGAACGGCCACGAGGACTATGACTTCTGTAGAAAGCAATTAACCAAATAAATCATAAAGTCTACCAGCTTCATTATACAATAAAATAATAATCAGTTGATACAAATCAGCTTTGATAATTGAAATTTGAAAGTTAACATGTCAATGATAAAAGGGCATTTATCATTTTGATCCCAGGTAAAATCTTTTACCAGTAGTCAATAGCAAAAATGGTTAACTGTAGTAACAACAAGAACACATATGAGGGATAAAATATTTTTCCTTTTAATAACGCCATAGTCATAACTGGCATAAAGCCACAATTCAGAAATCAATATTTGGAACTTATACAAACAAGATAATCCTAGATTTTTCAATACAAATCTTTTAAATATTAATGACTTTCAAAACTTTCTCGTTAATATAGGTAAATTACCAAAAGGTTTTTAATTGGAGCAGTGGACATCATAAATTATCCTGCAATAAGGCATTTCAATATCTTAGAAATTGACCTAGCTGTCCAAAAGATGATCATCCCTTCAATATATACAAAGAAGCAACAAAATCTAGCAAGGGTAAAAAAATCAAAACATGTAAAAACAGATATATCTGTAACCTCTGCAAAAAATTGTTATTTGAAAATATTGAGTTATCAAGATGATAAAAATCAATCGATACATAAAAATGCACAAACCTATAAAATAAGTGTTTGATAAGCACATCTAGGGAATTTCTTCATACTTGCATTAGATCATGAAAAGAAGATGATGTTAGTTGAATGGAAAAGGTCACGACCACTGTAGGATGTTATATAGCTAATAAAATCATGGTGAAAAGACAGGAACATTCAATTCGATGGCGTTAGATGAAATAACTTTATTATAGTGGACATGATTTGCCTAGTGATGCTTGAACTAGGACCCATTAATCAAGTAAAATTGCAGACATATATCCTCAAGTTCATTCATTTTTTAATCAAAAATTTTGATAGTATCACACTCAGATACCAGAGAGATCTTTTCCATGCTTTCCATTAGTAGTCTGGCAAGTTATCACCTTTCCATTATGAAGAAACACTTAGCATGCTTATTCAATCTTTAAATATCTTTTTCTTTTGAAATTCAATTCTTTTTTTACCAAAGTATGCTTCTGTAGGTATAAAACATACAAGTTTTCAAGAAACTACGGTAATTAAATTCCAAGGTATTCATTTGCTGAAATTTTACAACATTGCAGTTTTTCTTTGGAGTATATTTTATCTTCCCAAACATAAACTCAAACTTTTCAAATCCCATAATTTCAAGTGCCTCATGCACTTGAATGCCATTTTTTAGTATTCTGAGGTATATAAATAGTATTTAGGAATTTATCATTCCTATATTTGTCTATAATCAGTAGCTTGGAAGTCGATGAAAACCCATGAACCCAACCAGGTGACTGCTTGACAACTTCAATTACCTTCGACCATAGCTTGGACTTCGGCGATATCTGGGACTTCTACTTCTGCTTCGGCTCCGGCGCCTTCCACTTCCTAATCCTCCGGGACCAATTCGCAAACGGCATTCACGAGCAAAATGACCAGGCTCTCCACATTCATAACACTTCATATCTGAACCTCCATGACGGTCACGACCACGGCTGCTGCTAGAGTTATGGGACAACTCAACTCTCCATCCATGCTTGCCTAAAAGGAGATGGCAGAGCAAAGTTTGTTGAAAGGCATGGAAGCTAGATATGATTCAGTTTTTTAGAAATCATATGTATATTAAGATATTGAAATCAGAAATAGAAATAGCATAACATTTATTCAATTAGATAAAGTAGCATACTTCATTGAAAATACTTATTTATTTAATTATTAAGATAAAAGAGGAAACTTTCAAAGAAATGTTGTTCATAACTTCTACTAGACAAAAGAGGAAGATAAGAGTTAGTGGTTGGTAAAGTGAGAAAAGTACAAAAAAGATTAGAGGACTGCTGCAGTTAAGGAACTACACCATAACAAATTTGATGAGTTGGAAATGCAAGGGTTGGTACTGAAAGGGACAACACCAGAGGGAAGTCAGTAAAGCTCAGGCCTTCACTCTATGGAAATCTTCAGGTTCAGACATAGCCTCAGACTGGTGGCAGCCTAACTCAGACTGGTCCACATCCATCCCTCATATCAGATTAAAAACTAGTTTGCATGTGATGCCAAATGAGAATATTTGATCCCATTTCTTTTCCAGTAATCTTAGGTTACAAAGAAAACATTTTTCTAACATAATTTTCAATCATGACCCAAACTTAATATACTTTGCAAACATAAGAGAGCCCAATCTCATCTTACAGACAAAATACAAAATCCTTCAACAGTTCAGCTGTTCTTAGACTATATAGTATACATGATCCAGCAACAAACAACAAAATCTGTTGTTCCTCTCTCTTTTTTTGAATTTTTAACCTCCAAATTCAAAGTTGAGAAGTAAAATGCAATATAATAGACCGAAAGTGCTAGCTAGCTTAAGTAGTAAAAACTGAATCATTTACCTAATCATTTACCTTTTGTCAAAACAACAACAACAACAAGTTGAGAAGTCAAATGCAATATAATAGACCGAAAGTGCTAGCTAGCTTAAGTAGTAAAAACTGAATCATTTACCTTTTGTCAAAACAACAACAACAACAACAACAACAACAACAATAATAATAATAATAATAATAATAGGCCCAGTTCTAAAGATGCCAGCTTAATTGACAAGATTCTCCAAAAAGGTTTTGGTAAGTGTGGCATGTCATATACACTGCTTCATTAGTCTATAATGAATAATACTTCATGACGTGATGTAATCCTTGCAAGAGAAGGAACATCATAAAACCTCAAAAATAATTTCAAGTAAATGGACCATACACATGATCCTTCACAGTTCACATCCTAAAGTGAGCAATTACAAAAATAAGCAAAAATTAACATAAGTGAGTCAGAGTAGTCTCTGGGAATTATATGTAGAATGTAGTATATAATTAACAACAAAAATCAAAATGTTTTAAGTACCTACATATAGATTGTAGCAGATATCAACTGATGTGAAACAGTTGCATGTGGCAGGAAGAGAAACAATAGAATTAAAATCTAACAAACAATACATGATATCTACAATTGCTGGTACAACTTATAAGAAATGCAAGATAGAAAAACTATTAAGATGAAAAGGAGAACAAAATACATAAGTAACATAGATGATTACACAGGTACATAACTCATCATCCGATACCAAAGTATACAACCTGCTTCAATTTAATATTAAAATAAATAAATTATCTCATAAATAACTTGAAATGGAAAAGAATTAAAAACAATGGTACATACCATCCAGATCACGAATTGCATCCTGAGCATCTCTCCGATCATCAAAATCAATGAAAGCAAAGCCCGGAGGTTTTCTAGCAACCCACACGCTGCACCCAAAAAAAAGTTTTTTTTTTTTTTTTGCTTAAAAGGTTATTTTACTATTCCTTGCTTTCATGTCAGATGCAGTGACAATGAAAAAAATATTTAACAATTTCTTAGAGAATGTAATTAATAACCAGCAAGCTTTTTGCAAGAAGGATACAGATGTTACACAGATGGAGCAGTAGCAAGCAACAGACAACTTCATGCAGATCATGCACCTAAACAGTTCCAAGAGATTCGCCCAAGCTTCACACTATCATATCCATTAAAACATCTTAATCCAATGATATAAAGATGAAGGCTCCCCTCCCATTGAAAAAATGACTTTCCTTTTTTTGGGAACAAGTGCCTTAGCATTAACCTTACAGTAATAGCTGACTTGACTTCAAATTACCTGACCAAAGAAGATCAGCCGCTCAGAAAATTTCTAACTTTGCTTTTTCATTCTGCACTCTTATAGCTATTGTATAATTTACATACAACAGAAAGTCCAGTTCTCCACATGCATGCCTAAGGTTTCAATGACCTTTTTTCTTCAACAACATCTAGAAACACTGACTACTCACATAACTTTCTTTCTCTTCTGGTAATTGTCTAACAACAGTAGATTCTGAAACTAAAACAAAGGCCAAAAAGGTTGTGAATTCTGAAGTCCTTTTCTTTTAATTGGACGAATTGCAATTGATCATGGCATGAAGTTTTCGCCCTCACCTAATACTCTAAAACCAACCAAACGTGGAGTGCAATTGTTAAGTTTCTGCATTTAGAAACACTACAGAAAAATGATGTACACAACCAAAGAGCTCCGCAGCACATTTTACATCAAAACATAGGTTCCTTGTTATGTCTTAATATGGACTGCGCAAGGAAAATAGCCTAAACAAAGAAAAAGAAACCCAACAATCAGATAAATAACATCATAATATCAAGAAAGAATGTTAGAAATTTTACCTTCGCAGAACCCCAAATACTCGAAACTCATCTTCAAGTTCCCGGGCAGTAGTTCGGGGGTCCAAATTGCCAACATAGAGACGAGCCATCACGGATCCCCAATCTGCAATTATCTATAGTCATTCATTGATCGCTTCAGCAACAAGGTTGGGAATTTTCATGTGCCAAAAATCACAAGCCATTTCCACTTCGACTATCTTCAAATCTTACGAAAAAAGTGACAGGATCATGAAACCCAAGACAAATTTACTTCCGAAACAACTGAGTACTCAGAATCCAAGATTCAAAGAAATCATTTCCCTCTTTAAACCCGAATTCGTAAGCAACTTCTTAAAAACACAAATAGGAACTTAAATGGCCCGACAAATCTCGCGAGACGAACGTTTTCTCAAGGGAAAGGCGGACGCCAGAAAGGATTAGTGAGAAATCGCACCTTTCTCAGTCCGAAGTCGAATAAAGATTAGGGTTTCGAAGCGATGCAAGAAGAAGACGAGTAGATCCGAACACAAGTGAGGCCAGTCAATGGCAAGAGGGACGGATCGGTCCTTACCGTCAACCTGGATCGAGGAACTTGGAGGATCGGCTTCGGGCTTCGGACTTCGGGCTTCGAGGGTTTTGCAGAATTAAAAATAGGTGCGTTCCAGGAGATGGGTATACGTACTGGAGGGACCCGGTGCTCGATCTAGAGCGTCCATCTAGTATGGCCCACCAATCGTGGGTTCTTTTGGTGGCAAGTATGTTGCCGGTGCTCGTTCTGGACCGTCGAAATGAACAACATGATGTACCGATGGTTGATCTCGACGAGGTAAATGGTGTGGGTGATGGATTTGCATAATCTGGAACCTGAGTTGTCACTTCTTCTGTGGTGCCATGTGTCGCGTGTGGGGTCAAATATGCATGATCTGGAACGTGAGTTGTCACTTTTCCGCCCCTTTGTTACGTACATTCGATAATAACTAAGGTATCAAAACAAAAGGAATACTTCTTGTTTTATAGATGCATCATGCAAATAATTATATTAGGATTTCGATTTTTTTTTTTAATCTTGAATGAATACATTATATATAAAAGAGATGTGATATTTATCCTAGACAAATGCATGCATTATACATAAATATAATATTTTTATCATATATGATATTTTAAGGAATTACGGTATTCCTATATAATTTTATCATTTCGAAATTCATGAGATCCAAAAAAATATTTTTGAGGGTAAAAAAAATTAGCAGACTTACGAACTCTTGGTTTCCATAATCCTCAACTAATGTCGGATTAAATGATTTAATTAGTGCTCCCTCTCGTAGGAGAGCCAATGGCTCATTCTTGAGGTGCATGGCTTAGGCGTTGTTTTGCTTGATTGAGGTGTAAGCCTTGGGCTCTCCTTCTAGTACTAAAAATATTATGATTTTTTATGTCGTGGCTGGGGCACAATTTGATTCAGTCCCGATACTATAAGGTCATTTGCATGGTTACTTTGAAGAAAAGCTTCGTATAAAAGGGATGAAGAATCGAGGTCATTGTCTCTTAAGGTGTTTTCTGACAGATGTACGACGGGCTTATAGTCCTAAGTCCCAACATAATAGGTCAACATCGGAGAGAAGAGTTCTGGCTTGATCTTTCTGAAGCTTAAGTCAATTTTTGTGAATAATGAATCATGTCTTCTAACATGGGTGATTTTTATACCTTTGATAGGGAGTCGGCTCTCTCGCTTATCGATGTCTATTGATATTTCAAGCTTATGTGTTCTGAAACCATCCTCTCGACCTCATGACTTACGAGATTGCATATATGCCGTTTTGGAGCCGAGCTATGTCACTTCTGGAGCCGGTCATGGCTGCCATCTAAATGATACTAGAATATTCTCTATCGAGCATCAAAGACACATTGATCACATTCAATGTATTAGATATTTTTTTATTTTCATGAGCACATCATAAGTAAAAAAGATATATTAATAGTATAAGATGTTTTAAATATTTATTTATCTTAGACACACTTCGAATGTCTTTTGTCATAGGTGGACTGTCACTTGTAAACATGACATATTTGTTGCACTGATCATAAAATCATGCGCAAAAGAAGACACACTTTGAATGTCACTTGTAAACAGGACATATTTGTTGCATTGATCATTTAAATTATCTTTTTACATGAATGTCTTTTTGTCATGAATAGATGTATCACACAAAAAGACACATTGGTCATGTGAGGTGGAGACCTTACAAATAATCGTGTTGTTTAATAAAAGTGATTAAATTATATAATGGTAATTAGGATTACAAATATAAAGAAAATGACTTGGGTTCAAGTAAAAAAGAAAAAGTCCACAAATAATCCTCTTAACTTTGGAACTTTGAATGATCAGAATAAAATAGGCTTGAATCTGTTGGATAAAGCCAAAGATTGCGAGAATCTCTCGGTTTAGTTTGCGACAATGTTAGTCCCATCTTCTCTGTCATCTTCTTGAATGCTGAAGGTTCAGCTAAAGAGTCACACCAGTGGCCAAGCTATGCAGCTTCTGTGCGCCCGCAGATATGGAGGTCACACTAACATTTCTCACAGGAATCTTGGTTTGAGGAGGAGATGCATTGATGCATCTCTACCCTATGATCTTTAGTTGTGGTTGGACAAGAGTCCAAATGGCAGGTGATACTGAAAGGAGACAAACGATTGAGAAAATGCATTTAGCTCCCGAGGAAGAAATAAGAGGGGGAGGAGTGTGTCTGCAAGCTCCTGCTAGGCTACAGCACGGCACTATGCATGAACCGATTAGAATGTTGTCCCATAGAATTAACAGAGATGGTGATGTGATGTCTAAAATTTTCCTAAATGGTGACCAAACAGAGCATCCGAATCAATGGGAAGAAACAGAAACAAGAAACAAGGAGTGAAAGAAACCAAAACAACATTCCACAGAGCAAAAGGGAGGTAAGGAGAGAATGAGAGAGTTGTAGGAGTGGTAGAAGACAAGCATACCAAGCCAACCAGCCTGCTGTCCCAACACCCTTCTTTCTCTTCTCTCACCACACACCTGAAACACTGTTGCATTCAAATGGCTGGGCAATGTAGAGCAGGAGATGAACAAGCTTCCAAAGAAACAACAATAGTAGATAGTATCTACAATGTAGCACAGGAGGCAAAGATTAGGGAAGGAAAAGAAGTGATTGAGCCGACGACGCCAATATCGCGCACTGCACACCCACAAAAACCCTTAAGGCAAGAAAACCTTCACCAGCTTCTCTGTATCTTCATCTGCGTCTGCATCTGCAGTGTCCTGACCTTCCACCAACTCCCAAACACATCTTAGTTTTTGGTTGCTGTAGCAACTGCAGCTTCCTTCTTTTCCACTGCAGCTCCTTTCTTTCTTGCTTCTTCTCCTCCTGTGGAAGCAGGAGGCAACATCTCTTCCTGCATAGCACTCTGCACCCCCCTCTATCTTCATCACTCTTCTCTTGCTCCCTGTGCCGGAAAGTAAGATATTAAGGAACACTAACTGCATTTATTTTCCTTCTCCTCTCTCTCTCTCTCTCTCTCTATTTTCCACAACCCTTCATTGAATCTACTCCGTTCACCTCTCACCAACTCTCCAAGTAGCCAATAAATACACTCCCTGTACAGAATACCTACTACAGGGTTTTGAATGACCTTAATGGCCTTACCCAATTTGTAGGTGACAGGGACAGATGAGAAAGGCGAAGAGGCATCTGTCGACCACATACAGAAGGGCAGTCTGGGAACGCAAGAACCACGGCAACGTTCTGCCCCCCGGGTTTTACGTACCCAAGACACACTCCTGTGGGAAGCTGCGGCAGGCCAAACCCACCGAGAAGGGAGAAGACACATAAATTACCTCTTAGGATACATCTTTCTGTCTCTAGTCTTGTATTTAATCCGACCAGCAAGCTGGGAGCAGCAAGCGAGAACATTTAGGGAGCAAGATGATACAGCCATCGTGAGGCCAAAACATTCCAACATTATCCGAGACTGAAAGGTCATTTGTTGCTATATCAGTGCTCATTTCTCTTGTATGAATTGGACAACGACATGGGCTGAAGCGGCAGCAGTCTGCTGGCTCTCCCATGTGCCAGAAACCAACAAGAGCATGAGTATATTTCTTGGACCACCGATGTGTTTACTATGATCACCTCGCCGGAGTTATTTCCGTGGGTTAACAGCTGTGTTAAGGTATAATCTTATCACTCGGATCATGCGTTAGCATTCGTTTTTGTTGGTCAAACCACACAGAGAGAATCCTCTATGACCTACTCCACTTTGGTGGATTTGTAAAGGTTATGATGATGAGGGTATTGTCTCAATCATGCAGGCTTGCAGTCGTCTCAACAACAACGCAAAGTAATTGTGATCATGACAAGTAGACACAACCAGCTGCACTGTTTCCCAGGAGGAGAGAAAAGAGAAAAAAGGAGGGAGAGAGAGAGAGAGATGAGAGGTTGGAGAACATGGCACGCACACCACAAGGACCACATCAGGATCAGCCATGGGAATGTCAGCAGGAGAAAAGAAAAGCTCAGCTCACCATTGTGCAAGTGAACATCTTGGATCGTCTTCACGCACTGAGAAGAGGACTCCTTTGGTGACAGAACAAGAAGAAACTGTTGTTGGTGGTGAAACGAGGAGGTGGTGTGCGAAGTGAACATCTTTCTAAGAAGAAATGGATCGTCGTCGCGCACTGAGAAGCGGACTCCTTTGGTGAAAGAACAGAAGGAACTGTTGCTGATGCCGAAACGAGGAGGTGGTACGCAGGAAGCTGTGCATCGAGACGAGCTATTAACACGCATCCATGCCGTTGTCATCTTGCTCGTGTAGAGAGAGAGAGAGAGAGAGAGAGAGAGAGAGAGAGGGTTTTGTCTCTCTGACTCAAAAGTGGACTAGTCGCTCGAGAATCGAGGAAGAGTCCTTTCTGTGGTGGAGTTATCGTCGCTGGCTGGAGACAGGCACGACGGCACTTGCTGTTCTGTCAATGCCTTAATCCATGAACAGATGCATCACTGTAGATAAGTACAAGTTTATGATTCATACACTTCACTACCAGACGCAAGAACATTCTTCTTGTTTCTTCTAAACAGGTGAAGTACCATTCAACGATGTGCAAACAGATGAAATCTCAACCAGTGAACTGAAGATTGTTAGATAAATTGATACTGAAGAAGAATCTCGTAATAGTTCAAACAAGCAGTCTGTGGAAGAATGCTGGGGTTCTTCCGACTACTTTGAGATCAGAAGAGCAAGCAGCTGCCACAGTGATAGCCTGCAAGAAGATGTGCAGGTCCGTCACGGTTTCCACATGAGACTCTTACTTCCTTTCCATGCATGCCATCTATAGGTAGTATTCTCTTCTTGAAGGCAGGTCACCCTGAAGCGATTCCCTTCGTGTCTCCACCGTCTTCATCTTTCAGCTCAAAGTAGGACTGTAATAGAAATTCCACAGCCAAATGAGAGGGAGCAGAGCCACCTTCTGAAGCACAACTTTAACTAAATCTCAATCGATAATTCAATCACATAAATATATAATTTATTTTTTTTTTAAAAAAAAAATATTTGTAATTATATTGTAAAATATTCTTCTTCGTTAAATTTATCACAAAAATATATAATATAATTTTAAATCAAAAACTTCTACTTTTCATCCTATAATCAATTAAAATATATAAATTTTTCTATTTAATCTCGGTCTTCACGTAACGAATATATGAATCTCTGGTGCAGTAACATTAAAAATCCTATACATATATATCAATAAAAACTCATATTAATCTTAATATCATCGAGATCCACAATATCATTATTCAAATCATAATTAAAAATAAAATAAAATAAAATAATTATTACTTAGATGTGGGCCAAGGGAATCTCATGCACTTGGAGATGAGCTTTTCATTCCTACTACCTACAGTACCTGAAAGTCGTGGTCTTTTCTAAGATTTTTTTATCTTGGACTTATTTATTGGGAACCACAATAAATAAGATACTTGACAAGGTTATCTTCTTGTTCTTTGTACTGTTTCTATGCCACAAATTTCATTAAAGATCATTTATTGATTCCCGAGTTCATCACATGAGACGCCATGCAAACTCATGGATGGATGGGGTGAGAAAAATAATATATAGTTTATTAAAATACTCGCGCATGTAGCACGAGGATAAGACTAAAATATATATATTTCGAATTCTCATATTACATTTAGAATTTAAACACTATGAAGCTCCTACTCATCTTTGTCTATTGGCAAAATATTAAATTGTTATTATTATTTATCGTGTGAAAATATCATAATTACAATTGAGGTTGTTTTAAAAAAAATATATAAATAGATTATTTTTTTATTTTTGAAAAAAATTAAATTCATAACATATATTTTTATTATAGTAAGAATTTTAAGAATAGTTTATATAATTTATAATTTAAATTTTAAACTATATATATATATATATATATATATATATCGGACAGTAGCTGATGACGCCTCCTATAAAGGGAGAAACTCCTCGGCCGGTTGCCAAACCCCGGAGAACAGAGCAATGGAGAGGGTGGAAAGGCGAAGGGTACCTTCTCTGCCTTCTCTCCTCGGCCCTTTCTTCTTTCTTCTGGTATTGGCCTCCTCTTTGGAGGCTAGCGTGTTCGAGCAGCAAGCGAGGGAACGGGTGCTTCGCTTGCCCGGGCAATCCTTCAACGTTAGCTTCGCCCACTACTCCGGCTACGTGACCGTCAACGAAGAGGCCGGCAGGGCTTTCTTCTACTGGTTCTTTGAGGCCACCGAGGAACCCGCATCCAAGCCCCTCGTACTTTGGCTCAATGGAGGTGAGGCCTTGAGAATCTTTCTTGTTCGAGTTCTGTTTCGATGGGTCTCGGTCAAAGATCCAATTTTTTTTTGAGATCGTCATGAAAGTTCACATTTTTCTTATGAAGCTGACACTGTCCTGTGTTCGTTGTTGTATATACAAGATTGAATATTTGCAAATATTTTAATATTTTCATGGATCAGTTTTAGTCTTGGTTGGTTGGCTTGGATTTGAAGTTTCATCAAAATTGGAATTTTCTGTTCTCTGAATTGGTTCTTGCTGTGTTCTCAATGCTATTGAGATAATCTTGGACTCGCATGAACCCTCTATTTCATTCCCGGTGGCGTTGAGGAGAAAGTGAGAAGAGTTATGACGGCATAGACATTAATGTTCATGTTTTGTTCATCGGAGACTGGGCTTTAAGAGAATCTTCATGTTTTTTTCTAATATTTCCTAATAAGATGAAAGACCAGAGTTTATCCGGATCATTTTTCATATATATTCCCTGATTGAAGAAAAAGTTACACTTGATGGATGAAGCTGATAAATTCGGATCTGTTGAGCAGAATTTGCTAGTTATGGAAGTGCAAAGACTGTGGTTGACTTTGGATCCTCAAAAAACTTTGTTGTAGGACCCGGTTGCTCTTCTATTGGATTAGGGTTGGCTGAGGAAGTGGGGCCTTTTCACGTCAATGCAGATGGGAAAAGTCTCTATCTGAATCCGTATTCTTGGAATCAAGGTAAGCAAAAAAATAAATTTTTTTTTTTGCTCTCTATTATGTTCTTGTTAGTGTGTAGTCATGTGGAAGATGGGCTTTACTATATTTGTTACCCAGATGGATAAAGATATGCAGATTCTGCTATTCATTCATTTGATATCTTGATATATATCTCTCCACCTATGCATTCAAATTCCACATACATTCATGTTTCTAATCTATTTCAAGCAATCTAATGAAGTAACTGTCATTTTGTCTCATCATACAGAAGTCCTTTATGATGATCCTTATATACAGTAAAGCGAGAGTCTGTTTTTAATCTGTACTACATACTCGTTCGATCCAGATTGAACAATTAATTTCACTTCGTGTTCGAAATTATCTACTAAATTGCACCATGTGTTGGTAGGTTCAGGAATATTGAGCATGATATCTCAGTGAGTTATTTGATATCTCTAAATATTTTGCAGTGGCAAATATACTGTTTCTGGATTCTCCTGTTGGTGCCGGCTTTGCCTATTCAAACAATTCTCAAGATGTATTGACCAACGGAGACAAAAGAACTGGTGTCACTGTCTTTTTTCTTTTCTTCTTTTTTTTTTTCCTTATTTTGCTTTTGCTTTGATATCATCTGGGAATCTTAGAATGGTTCTCTTGCCTTTTACTTGCAGCAAAAGATAATTTGACATTTTTGAAGAGGTGGTTCAAACGTTTTCCCCAATACAAGGGACGAGATTTTTATATAACTGGAGAAAGTTATGCAGGTTCAAAGAACTACAAAAACTTCTTTATTTGCCAATTTCATTGAATATGCTAAATTTATTTTATACTTAATATATCTCTTGTTCTTTTTACAGGGCATTATGTGCCGCAATTGGCTCAAGCTATTGTTAAGTCCCAAAAATTAACAGGAGCGAAATCAATTAACCTCAAGGGATATATGGTATGATCATTGGATATATGATGTAATGTCTGTGTTTCTCTATGAACATGTGGTGACTAGAGGGCCTAATTCATTTATTTATTTATAAATTAGAGAATAGCATTGACTTGTGAGAGAATGTGCAGGTGGGAAATGCTCTGACTGATGATTTTAATGACTATCATGGAGTTTTCCAATACATGTGGACGACTGGCTTAATTTCAGATCAAACATACAAGCTGCTAAACATTTTCTGTGACTCCCAGTCATTTGAACATCCGTTGTCTGAATGCCAAAAGATTCTTGACATTGCTAGCAACGAACTTGGGAATATTGACCCATACAGTATCTTTACTCCTTCCTGTACTGGAAGCTTCACGCTCTCAAAAAATAAATTACTGAAAAGATTGCATGTAAGTGTTTGAATTTTATAATCAAGTGGAAGAAAGACCTATTTTTTTATGATTATTTTACTGGAAGCTTCATGTACCTTTTCTCTATGATTATTTTATGTTTTATAGGACTATTAGAATGTTGAAGAAAGACATTAAAATGATGGATGAATTGTAGAAGCCCTTAGGATTGTGTTTGCATTTGCTATAGAACTTTATGATTGACTTACCAGTTGCTCTATTTTGACAGTCTGCTGGAAGAATAGGCAAAAAGTATGATCCGTGCACTGAGAAACATTCTATGGTTTATTTTAATTTGCCCGAGGTCCAAAAAGTACTCCATGTTAATCCAGCATTTGCTCCTTCTAAGTGGGTAACTTGCAGGTAATTTTTGCATGAAAACAATATTTCCACAATTCCATACTCATGCACTCAATGTAGTTGTGTATTGTTTTAAATTTTGCCTCTTCTGTCATGCAGTGATTTTGTGGATAAGAACTACAAGGATTCTTCAAGGTCAGTGCTGCCTATTTACCGTGAGCTTATAAGCCATGGGCTTCGCATCTGGATGTTCAGGTGATTCTTATATTCAGATGTGACTGTAGGCATTTTGAATATTGTTTGTTTTAGTAAAATACTTCTGCCTGTCTAAATGCTTCATAATCAGTTAGGCCTTACGAGCTTGCATATTAGAATTCATTCTACGCACATACTTTTTCTAGTTAAGTACATGCATTAGAGACCTCATTATACATTTAAGATTCTAATCGAAGCAACTGTATTTTCAAGAAGTTCTTTGACCCCAATTTTGCAGATTTTCCTTTTTTTGCCTTTCTTGTAGCCTGCCGAACATGTTGTGTGGTATACGCTAAGATCTGTACCAAAAGTATATTCATTCTCAGGCTGCTTGGATTCTTCATTGGATAAGCCTTTTTCCACAGTACTTTGCATGAGGTTTTTTATTATCAGGTTCACCTATAATTAACACTGGTTGCAGGATCAATTGTAGTGACAATCCTAATAATTCTTAAAGCAGATAGTAAATCATGTCTTTGTGACATTGACATTGCTTTTGTTTCTTCAGTGGAGACACAGACGCCGTTATTCCAGTTGCATCAACACGGTATAATATTGATGCACTTAAGCTTCCTACAGTGACCCCATGGCATGCTTGGTATGATGATGGTCAGGTATGTAATATTCATACAACATTCTAGTGGCTAGTAACTCATGCCTGTTTACCAAAGATACTATGGAATGATAGAGAAAGGTCATGGAAACACTCAAATAATACATTTGATAATGGTGGAATCTTATTTTGTTATTGAACTTGGATGTACAATGGACTATTGAGTTGATAAGATTGGATTAGCCGCATTCTATGATCACTTGATCAATATCAACTTTGTGCCTGACCAAAGTAGGGACAATTTTTTGGGTGGTCTAAGTTTAGTTTCCAATGCACATACCCAGTTCAGTATGTAGTTACCTGTACTATTTGATCCAAGATCTAAGCTCCTTGTCTACCCTTATGGTCGAAGCCTCATCACCCATTTACACTTTGTCCCCTCAATTGGTGAAAGAATATAGATGGTCCTCATTGATTGATTGTTCCAGATCAGCTATTTAATCATTATATGTTGGTACACCGGCATCGATCAGATTTGGACCCGTAAAGTCCCTGCCATGGACCGATCCAGGTCCAGTCCTGAAATTACATCCATTGATTTAAGACTGATGTTAGAAATGGGAAGGGTCTAAAACTTCTAGGTTGCTATTTCCATGGAGCTCACATGGTCCTGAGCCTCAGATGAGAATTACTCACATAATTTTCTATTAGAAAAGAATTCCCCCTTCTATCTATTCTGTTTAGGTATCTATTACGCTCAAAATCTAGTAAAAATTTAACCAAGACTTTTATCATCGAAGATCTATCATAAGATCCTGCCTTAAGTGTTTGTTGTTCTCTTGGTTCTGCATGTAGATCAACAGAGCTAAACTCGCCTTAATCCACAAAGGAGGGTTGGTGCAATAATATTCTTTCTTGACATTTTTATGGTGTCTTAACAACAACATGTAGAATCCAAAGGGCACACTGTTCAAGGTCTAATTTGCCACAATAGAGCGCATATAGTTACCTACAGCCCTTCTCAAGCATCTCATTTTACCTCCGAGGACCAGAATTTCGAAGATAAACATTCATGTGCAGGCAAAGATTCACCTAGCTGGTTTTTTATATGCTATTACAAGTCTAATCGAGTCATCGACAAGCACAGTCTGCTTTTATATCGAAGAATAAAACGAGGATTTGAGATCTAATTACGCATGTAGTTTGGGCATTTCCAAATAGGAAGCCACCTTGTTCTCATCTGACAGCAAAGATTATAGTCCATGACTCCATACTAAAATTTACATGCTGCTCTCTTGGGGGTGATTTTTAACTCCCATCTCTGTCTGCACCCTCTTCAATTGCATTGTCAGCGAACAATTTCTCCTGTGCCAAGCAGGTCGGTGGATGGACTCAAGTATACAAAGGTCTCACATTTGTGACTGTGAGGGGAGCTGGCCATGAGATTTCCCTGCTTCGACCAAAATCAGCATTAGTTCTTATCAAGGCATTCCTGTCTGGGAATCCAATGCCTACTACCCTCCCCGAGCTTGATGATTCCTGAGCTCACCATACAACTTGGCTGCCATCATGGAAGATGCTCCGGTTTCAGCTAAACCAGCACGAGAGCGACAAGGAAAGAAGAATTAATTTACCTATGAATCTCGTGTTATTTGGTAACATACCGAATTATTCTGCCAGTTATTCGGAAGATTGTGCGAGCAAAATAAAGGTTTTTATCATTCTTGATCTTGCAGTGTTTGATGTGAATGTGTTTCACTTGCCATGATGTGTGTCAATGATCAGCCAACAATGTTCTTTGTTCTGAATTCATCAGAGTGTTTATTGCTTGTGTGTTCATCAGAAAACTGGTCAGTTCAACTGGTCTAGTTTTGTTGAAATCATACCAAAATAGCCATGCTTTAGATGGAACATTCAATTGTCCATTCATCAGCATTATCCTTAACATTCATCAATAGCACAGTTTCCTTTCTCTTCCAGTTTGCAAGAACATTTTGGTCCGAGTTGAAGAATCGACGCACATCAATCACAAAAACCATAAGCAATCCACTGAAATACAGCAGTAGGATTTTTGTTCTGTTCTCAAAAGGAAAAGATTAACTAAATGCTTATACATATGTTTTTATTTATTGCAATTTTTTTCCTCATGCTTCAAAAGTGATATTTTTATTTTATATTTTTAAAAAGAAAAAAAATATCAGGGTTATCAATTAATTTTGATGATGAGAAATAATTAATAATAATGAAAAAATATATATATATAATGGTGGTATAATTTTTATTTTCGATCAATTGGGAGTCAAATAGAATAACACATTAGTACGACGTAAAAGAAAATTATTCCATCATTAAATCACTCAATATTCTATAATTGATTATATTTATTTCTTAAGTATGTTTCTTTCAAAGTAATTGAGCTAGATATAAACAATCAAATTTTTTATCGATATTTTTTATTCATAATAAATTATAGAATATTGAGTGATTTAAACAGTCAATTTTCAATCGTTACCATCTAAGGGTTGAGACAGTCAAATTGACCGTTTAAACCATTAGAAAGGGTTTTAAAACCCTTTCCTCTCCCCTCGTTCAACCTATTTCACTCTCTCAATCTCTTCAACTCTCTCAAACTCTTTTTCATACATATCTCTCTCATTCTAATATTTTTATTATCTTAAACTCAAGAAAGCTATAATTTATGAATTAGGTCTATTGAGAAGACTAATTTGGAAGGATCAAGAGAAAGAACATTCTAATCAAGAGGTATGCATTCTCTTTCTAGATTTTTATTGATTTATGACATGATTAAACCTATTCTATGTAGTTAATTACTTAATATCTAATATATTATTTGATTTTTTTATGATAGAATAGTGTTAATTAAAGAGTAATTAATACTTTTAATATTATGATTAGTATGTTTAATGTTTTTTTAATTAAATACTTAATTAGACAAATCTTTATATTTCATGCGTTGATTTATGTGTTTATCGATATAATAGGTGTAATTAGGTTTTAGTTAAAAATTTAATATTATGATTAATAGTTTTAATAATCATTTAATTAAAATTTAATCAATATTGAGTCAATTCAATATCATTAATGCCTATTAGAGTATTTAACATATTTATAACGATGAAAGAGAATTAATTATATATTAATTAACTATGTTAGTATTATGATTAGTTTATTTAATTATGATAATATTAAAAATTGACCCTAAGGTCAATTAAACATCTTTAATGTAGTATTTGACATATTAATAATGATGAAAGAGAAATAATTAGTGGATAATTAACTATGTTAATATTATAATTAGTACATTTAATGATTATTTTATCATAATTTAATATCCATTAATTAAATATATGTATTAAACACTTTTTAGGATATTTGATATATTTATAGTGATAAAATAAAATTAATTAAAATTTAATTAATTTAATATTATTATAATTAGTATTTTTAATGAAAAAATATAATATTAAGTTAATTCTACGTATTTAATGTCGAATAGGTTGATTGGCATATTTATAGGAACAAAGTAGGGTTCATTTTGTATAATTGCCTCAAAAGAACAAACATATAATTATCCATCGCAATGCATTTATTGTAACTACATCGACAATAGTTGAAGAATCACCCAAGTGAAGATGCATTTTGCCGACGGGTATCCCGACATTGTAAAATACAAGAAGGTTTTGATGGAGGCCCGTAAATATTTTCAAGACAAATTACAATAAGAAATAAAATAAAAAATAAAAAAGAAGAAAAGAGCAAAAAAAGAATACCATAGGACTATGCATAAGTCCATTTATGATGAATATAAGAGTCATGAAGAAATCAATTGGGATTTCAAAGCTAGTATTCATGCATCACTAGAGCATCAGTACATGTACGAGAAAGCAATGAGATATTGATGACCTGATTCACAATGGGAGCATGATGGTGGTAGTGAGCATATACCACGAGGAATCCAAAGGTTCCAACATAAGACAACTAATTGTTCCTCCTCAATTAAGTTAAATTAGTGGCAAGAGTTAGGGTGAAAATCAATGGTTTTATGAGTGGACTTAGCAGGGGAGGTCAACATCATATATTATTGATATTGATTTGTAAACCTATTTTCTATAAATAACTAAGCATATACAGATTGATGATGCTTATACAAAAGCAAAAAAAGGATATTGGGAAGATAATTACAAAATAATTCAACTTGTATATGATTATAGCAAACACAAACTTAGATTTATATTATTAAAGTATGATCTCGTCTATTCAAAAAGTCTTGCACGAGGATTCAACCTTTAACACCAGATCCATAATGTATATTTAGATGAGGAAATGGTAGAATTGAATGATTGGATCAAATCATTCAAGAGATAGTAAGACAAATACAGGGTAACATTGATGTGTGATAGTTGAACAGAGCTAACAAGAATATTATCATCGATTTTCTTATTTATTACAATAGATGAGTGACTTTTCATAAGTCAGTTAATACTTATGATAGGATTCAATATGTAAATTATATTAAAAAACTAATGAATACCGTAATAGAAGAGATTAGACTATGGTACATTATCTAGACAATCACCAACAATGGAGTCAATTTCAAGAAGGTCAATTTACAATTAATGAAAAAAAAAATTTTAAACTCTATGCAACTTGGATTTAATACTAAAGGATATTTGTGAGCTACTACTAGTTAATAAGTGCGTAGCTCAAGCCCAATCGATCATAAAGTTTATATATAATCATCGTTAAGTCAACTGTTTAATACAAAAATATATAAATAGTGAGATACTCGGACTTAAAAGTTACTTGATTTACTACAAATTTCATTATCTTAAAATCAATATAGCAAAAGAGGTAGGGCCTCAAGGCAATGGTCACATCACAAGAATTGTCCGATTCCAAGTATATGAGATCGAGTGATGAAAAAAGATAAAAAAAACTATTCTTTCTTCTAGATTTTGAGATATCATAAAAAAAAAATCATAACAGGAGTAGAACCACTTTATATTGTCCTTCGTAAAATTGATATAGACAAGTATTCCCAAATGTCTTATCTTAGACGTATGCTAGTTACAGAAAGAGAGAAGGTTAAGAAAGCATTTAAAAATGCTTTTAAGACCGAGTCATACTTATTGATCATCGATTGCAGGACTAAAGTTCATATGGACCAAGATATTAATGATGTAGATAAATTCATATATTAGTATAATTTAATTCATATTTTTAATATTTAATAAATTCTTACTATTATCTAATTTTTAAATTATTAATATATTTAATTCATAATTTTTAATATTTATCTTATAATGTATTATTTAAATATGATCATTTAATTTCAATGTAGTATTGGATTGCGATCAAATTTATTATCAATATTAAGAAATATTATATATTGACTCTTATCAAACATTACCGATGTTGTCGATACTATTATAGAGGGTTGATTATTTTAAAAAATAATTGGTTCATTCTTCGGTATTGTAATTGTATCGTGTCATGATAGTATGAATCATATTGAGAAAAAGTAATACACATGTTAATTATAAACTATATTTAATATTAATTATTTGTTATACTAATAAAGTCCTATTTATATAATTTTTACAACCGAATGGTGGCTATAATTTAGATGAAATGCATAAGTTTTAAGAAAGATTACTATTCATCTGCTTTTGTAGACGACTATATATAGTAGTTGTAAATATAATTGATTGATGTTCATATTAATTAACATGAAGGTCCACAATAGACTATCGCATAGATAGTTGTAGAAATTGGTATTTGTCCACTATAATATGCGAATAAGGTTGCGAAAAGTCGAACTAGACAAGGAGCTAGAGGAAACGAAGATTGATTCCATTGACTTCCAATTCTACAATGAAGATTTAAAGCCGATGTTAGAGTGAGTCGAAGCAACGGAGAACTAAAAGGACCATTTACTTAATGAGGTGGGAGATCATCAACGTCCTTCGCATTTTATCATCAAGATAATAGAAGAAGAGGAAGCACATTCCTAGTAGGATGAATATTCCCCTTTGTTAGAACCTAGCAGAAGGAGTTGGATAATATTGAGTTAGGCTACTCAAGTAACTAGAGACACCTAATAATTATAGTCCTCTACCCAGCTTGCAAAAGCAAAAGCAAAAGCAAAGGGGAAGATAGTAGCATCAGCTACACTATTGCAAAGAATCGAGTCGGACAATAAAATACATTCTTAATCATATTCAATATCCTACTCAGTCCAAATAGATGGTAGTAATGTAGACAATAGTGTCCTAATTGATAATGGCAGCAACGTTGGGGAGTCGATGATCCCGTTTATATAATTTAAGGATGGTTTATGGACCGATAAGTAATATTTTATACATGCCACCAAAGATTTGGATTATGGAACTCGACAAAGTACTAATTAAATTAATACATATAATAAGAAGGGGAAGACAATGGATGATTTTGAGCGGATGCGACAGAGCCTATATGACGTAGACAGAGCAAAGTTCATCGTATTCATAATCATCGTTTTATAGAAAATCTTATAACCAATAACAATACAAACTTCTCCGAGCAATAGTACAATGATCGATTTTATGATATGAAGCAGTAGATCAGTGGCGAAAGTAGAAGTTTTGATATTATTCTTCATGGTTCACATCAATACATGCCACAATCATACTTGCCTCAAGAACTACCTTAGACACATGTGATCCATGATGATTGTGACTATCACCATATTGATACAACAATAGCAGACAATGTATTAACATACTATATCGTACGATCAATTTTAAGATTGGATCCGATAAATATTTCAAATTGATATATAAATATAAAGGATTGAGGACCCTAATTTATCATCCGTGGAGTCCTATCATTCTTTTTGATGGTAGAACTAAGTATATCCATCGATCGATTAGTTAATTCATTTGAACATTAAAGTTTAAGTTATTTTAAAAAAAATCTAATAATTTAAATCATTTATTTGTCGATAATTTAATATTAATGAAATAATGGTCCGTTTAATCAAGTTAGTCCTTAGAGCATAAAAAAGATGTGCCACTATTTTCTTAATTTAAATTATTTTTTATATAAAAAACATATGAAATTTATATTTATTTTTAAATTTAAAATCTTTATATATATATATATATATATTAATTTTTAAATATTTTTGAAATTATTTATAGTGTTTTTGGCATACTTTCAATACGTACTAATGTACTAACATACGATACTTCGATACGTTTCGATACATATCGTATGATTTTTTACACATGATGTATATGTAAAAAATAAAAAAAAAATTTATAGTGTCCAACACTATTTAAAATATTACTCTTACGCATAATACATTTACCAATAATATTTGAAGCACTTCACATGACTTAAAACATCCTATCTAATATACGAGCTTCAAAATATGTGAGTAGTGACTAAGCGATATATATTTTCATGAATGATGCATACAGAAGCATTAAGGCATCAAAAGCATCTTCTTGCACATTATTTATTTGCCAGGGGTAAAAAACATAGAAGCATCTAACACATCTTAATCGACAATGTGACCAAAGCATGCAAAGTGTCTGCTTGGGACATTAGTAACATATAAATTTAAGTTTCTTATTAACACTTGATGCATCCATCTAAACTAAAAATAAAAAAAACGGATTCTCCAAAAAGACATTACACTAATAATAAATATTTTTATGCTCCTCTAATTGTAACTCATATATTACATACTCTAAAAAAAAAATCTTTTTATGGGATAAAAAAAATTAAAAACGAGTCAGGTTGGATCATTTTCGCTATGTTAGATTGACTAACTAATTGTATCATATAGAAATAAGTGACTATCAGATTTTCTGAAGAAGAACAAATATTTTTATATTTTTTAGAATAAAAATAACAACTTCAAACGCCTCGTGAAGTGTTGCCGTCCATCGGCATCAGTTTTTCTGTGTTTTTAATTGTTTCTGGAAACGAAAAACGTTTGTTTGTTGTATAAAACAGAAGCTTCGGCTAACATATCATTTTCTCTCGGTCGCTTTAAAGCCTGAAAGGGGCAGCCGAACCCTAAGACAATTCGCATTCCGCGTCCATGGCGACCAAGAAGCGGAAGGTCGACCAAGAGGACGATCTCCTCCCCGCCGCCCCAAACCATGCCGATAATCCCCTCCCCCAACTCCACCAGCAGCCCGTCGTCTACACCCAGGCGCCGGCCTCTGACGACGAGGACGGCGGCAGAGGCAGCGAAAGCGACCAGGACGACGATGACGACGACGTGGGGAATCTCCTGGAGCCGATCTCCAGGGACCGTCTCGTCGGCCTCCTCCGCTTCGCTGCAGCCTCCGACCCTGCAGCCCTCGCCGAGATCCGCCGCGTCGCCGACCTCGACCCGGTCCACCGCAAGCTCTTTGTTCACGGCCTCGGCTGGGACACCACCGCTGAGGGCCTCCGCGCCGCCTTCGTCCGCTACGGCGACATCGACGATTGCCGCGTGATCGTCGACAAGGCCAGCGGCCGATCCAAGGGCTACGGCTTCGTTCTCTTCCGCCACCGAAGCTCCGCCCGCCGCGCTCTCCGCCGTCCCCAGAAGCTCATCGACAACCGCATGACCTCCTGCCAGCTCGCTTCCGCCGGCCCCTCCGCTTCCCTCCACCACCACAATTCCGCGTCGCAACACCACCAAAACCCTAACCCTAACCCTGGCCCTGGTCCCGCATCGCATCAGGACAACATCTCGAGGAAGATCTACGTGGGGAACGTCCATTCCGACATTGATGGTGGCCGCCTCCTCGCCTTCTTCTCCCAGTACGGTGAGATCGAGGAGGGCCCCATCGGCTTTGATCGACACACCGGGAAGCCAAAAGGGTATGCCCTTTTTGTCTATAAGACGGTGGAGGGCGCCCTGAGAGCCCTCGAGGAGCCGAGCAAGAATTTTGAAGGCCACCTGCTCCACTGTCAGAAGGCCACTGATAATAAGAGTAAGGGTGCACTGGTTCAGAACACAGCAGCTTCTCCCAATGTGGTGCCGAGCACAGTAACTCTCAATGGGCCTGGTTATGCATTGCCACCATCAGATATCGGGTTAGCACAACAAGCTGCGATGTTGGGACAGGGGCTTCTTGGCCTGGGGGGAGGACAAGCCTTTGGACAGGGAATGCAGCCAAATGTTGCGTTGCTAACACTATTAGCGACAGCTGGGCAGAATCCAGCAGCTTTTGGAGTTACGCCGGCCATGCTTGCTTCACTGAATCCTGCTTTTGCTGCTGCATTTGGTGCAACGGGGACCCAGCAAGCTGTACCTCCTTCAGCCGTACCCCAGACAGCACAGATGGCCAGCTATGGAATGGGAAGTGCTGGGTATCAGGTGGCTTCAGGGTTTCAGGGGCATACGGGTTTTCAAGGCTCGCCAGGGTTTCAAGGGCCTCCAGGTCTTCAGGGCACTCATCCAACTGCTCAACAAGGAGGAGCAGGAGGTGTTAGCTCTTACCCTACAGCGCCAGGTTCAATGTCAAGGCCACCAACTGGACCAATGGGTGGATACGGTCCACTTTAGGTATACAATGTATTTATTTCACTTGTATTGCTGATCTTAGTCTAAGGAACTAATTTTTTTTTATTCTCATCTCCTGCTGTTGGATTTTCTTGCTAATTGGTTTTCCCTCTGTTCTAGCTTCGCACCGAGATCGTGGTTATTCATGTTGTTTAAAGATCGCATGACTTTTCAGTATCTATTGGCGCTGGATATCCGAGAAAGGCTTCCAATGCAACAGTTGTTCAAACAGTGGAACTGCTTATCTAGTTTTCTTGTTGTTTATGGATGTACGGATTTTGGATTCATCTTTCATTTTAATATTTCTCCTCTCACTGGAACTCAGGTCCTCTGTTTCTTGTAGTGGTTGATGTTGTTTGAAAAATGTTCCTCTCTTTATGGATTGCCAGTTTGGATCTGTGGGCTTCAGGGATTGGTTTTCTTTGGAGCTTAATGAGTTATTCATAACTTCTCTGAGGTGTGATGATTGTAGACTATGCTGCTGTTGCTAACATTCTGCGTTGCTTTTGCTTTCAGATTTTTATGTCTTGGACGTGTTTATTTTGGATCTTAGAATCCTACTTAAGGAGTGAAGTTTTGATGGAGTTGCCATTACTAGTTTATATTGTTAGATGCACTCTTTACCTTGAACTTGACTCGGGATTGATTTAGATGGTTCTTTTAAACATCTAGACTGTATTTTTGTTTCTTTAAATAGGTCGTCGATTGAGGTTTGGTACAGCATTGCCTTCTAGTTTCTTGCTGGCGTTTACATTTTCAAAAATCAATAGGTTCGAGAATGGGACGTGTCCTCATTTGATCTTTGACCATGTACAATGATGAGGCTGTTGTGGATGCGCAACATGCTTTTCCTACATCCTTAAGCTGTAAGGTAGATCTCTTGTGTTGTTGATTCCATAGTCATGCTTGTGTAGTAATTTTATTTTATTCTGTTAAAATATTTGTTTTACCTTTGGTATGTCCTTTCTATTAATTTTTTTAAGCATTTGAATATTGATTTGCTCTACAGAAATGCAATTAAGTCAATCAGGATAGATGATTTATATTATTGGGATCATTTTAAATTAATAAGCTTATATTATTGGGACATAGATTATTTTAAGTTGACATGCTTTCACCACATAGACATATAGATAATATGCTTACTATTGCAACTTTTTTAGCACTGAAGGAAACTCAAACAATATGTTTGGGTTCTATTTTCTGAAATTTTTTTTTGAAATGTCACAAGAGTCTCAGTAATATTAATAACATTCTATATTTTCTTTGTTAGGTTACTGTAAGCGTTCTTTTTCTATGTGGAGGTCATGTAGCTTCTTCCAACAGAATATGTGCCCATGCTTCCTGAAACTTGAGATTACTAGATTCACAGTCACATGTCTCTTAACTGTTATGTGCCATGAAAGAATCTTTAAGTTGGTTTGTTTTAGTTTGCTAGCTGCAATGACCACCAAATAGTTGTAAGTTCTACTTGATGGTAGAGACCTATCATGTTGCATGCTGAATTAAAGCATCATAATTTGCACAAATCTTCTGGCTGCAGGTTGTGATCATAGCGAAGGGTTGTCTTTTAGTTATTGTTATTGTTTTTATTATTGTTTGAGTTGACTGAAAAGCTAAAAAATTTGTGCCACTTCTCAATATTTTAACTTTTTTTTTTTCAGTCTTTTATCTTGACGCCATTCATAGATCTGAAGGCTGCGCTGATCATTGCTAGGCATTTTAGTTAGAAGAAATAATTATTGTCTTTATGCCAATCATGATGAATGAAGAGGTATAGAAATAGAAATGTAAGAGAACATTAAAGAAATTAAGAATAAGAGGGAAGGAGGCCTATGGATAAAAAAGATACATACTGTCACTATTGAGGCTAACATCTATATGTCAAGAAGATTCCAGCCAGGCGTGTTTGCTCTCCAAATTATTTTTCTAACATAACTTATCTATGAAATTTAGAAATAAAACAAAGCTTCCTTAGAATAAACGATATGAAGTCTCAAAAAATATAGTGACACAAACATTTGTCACATTTCTAAACCTCAATTGCAGTAACTCAAAAGCACCAACAAATTAGAAGTATGTTACAAGCATGCATATACCTGATGCAACTTTAAAGTAAAGTTGCCTGAAAAATGATAACAACAATAATGAAAGCCATATGTAACAACATATTTAGTGATATGAAAATCCTTAGTCAACTGGCATCATTCTTCTACTTTTGGTACAGTCATTTCAATCTCTTGCATCTCCTTTTGGAAATAAAGGAGGATGAGTGAAGTAGGAGAAGAAGAGAGGATGAGGCGAAGATACCAGAGATGAAGAAGTGGCGGTAGCAAGGTAGTGAACGACACAAGGGAACATACTGTAAGGCGAGAGAGAGGAGTGTGGGAGGAAAATAAACTAAAAAGACAATTGGGATAGAGAGGAGTGTGGTAGGAAAATAAACTAAAAAGACAGTTGTCACTATCTGCCAAAAAAAAAAAAAATCCAGTTGCAAACTGACCAAGCAAAATTGTGTGGTTTTTAAATATAGTCGGTACAGATTGGTCTGACCAGTTTTTCGAACCATGTCCTGTCTATCATGTAGCCATGTTTACCTTCTCAAGCAATATGAGATTTTAATGACGACGGGAGGGAAATGTAGCATTAGATGGTGGCACATTATTCAGTTGGTAGGAGTGATAAGTAGTTTTAATTATCATATATAAAGATGCTAGAGTTGTAACGCCCTAATTTTAATAGGGGCAATTTTGTATTATCACTTCATAAGTGGAAGTCAGAGTTAGGATTAACCCCACTTCTCTTTATATGTAGTCATCATCTTCCCACCCTAATCATGATAAAAAGTTATCGAGGGGAGGATGATGTTAGGGCATCACCTACAAAAGATAGAGGTAGACATTCAAATATTTGACTCTCTCTATCTTCTTTGGATGTTATGATGTAGGGATCCAAATTCTTGACTTTTCATTAGCTTTAGATGTTATGATGTAGGGATCCAAATTCTTGACTTTTCCTTATCTTTAGATGTTATGATGGAGGGGCCCTCTTCTTCTCTCATTGCTATCTCCTTGATGTTAATCTTTTATTTTTTTCTTCAATTTATTGATGCTTATGTTGCTTTGACTGATTATAATATCTTCTACGAATGAATCAATATTATTATTTAGAGTCATAGTGGACACAAGTCATCCGATTAACGCATGAACCTATTTATTTGTTAAAACTAAATCTATGTTGGAAAGGATTTTGAACATAAGATATTTGCATCAATTTTGTTTATTAGTCCAAGTGTTTCTGCGGTTGGTGAGGTAACTCTTATTAATCTTAGTTTCTATCGTATGTAGTCATGTGTAGAAGTTATTATAATCCTTATAAGTTTGACATGACAATTTGATTTGCTTGATAGAAAGGTTTATGTTAAGCACTAAACTTATTCACATGAATTAAATATCAATTTAATTATAAAGAATTGTTAAATATTGGAAATTGATCCAAATTATGTTAGTGATGATCTATATTTTCTTGAGATCTAATTTATAATACTGGAGGATTGATCAATAAAGCCTATGGATATGGTTGTAATATTCGAGGGCTGATATGTTTATGTGGAACTGTGAATACTATGATACTAAATAATAATATTAATTCATTTGTGGAAGATATTCATATTGATCAATGCAATATAAATATCCATAAAAAAGAAGAAGATTAACATCAAGTGATAACAAGGAGAGGAAAGAACGGTCCCTATATTATAACATTTAGAGATGATAGGGAAAGCCAAGGATTCGGATTCCTATATCACGATATCTAGAGAAGATAGCAACAACCAAAGATTCATATCTCTATCTTTGTCTTCTATAGGTGATTTCCAAATGTCATCATCTTCTCCTTCTCGATAGTTGCCCTCTCCCTAATGATTAGGGAGGGGGATGATGGCTGCAAATAAAGGGGAGAGAGTTACTCCTAACTCTAGGCTCCACTTATGAAGTGAGATTATAATATATACCCTATTTAAAATTAGGGTATTACAAAATCTTAGTTTGATAATTTGGCTATAAGTTTTCTTTTTAGATGCTAACTTGTGTCTAGAAACTGTTGTGGTACCCTGACAATTTTCCATCTATGATAAAATAGGATAGAAAAAGGCCTCTTGCAGGTGATCCATGTAAGATTTGGATAGGAGATTTCAGCTGACATAAATTGTTTGATAGGATCTTAAAGAATTGAGGTCTTCTGGAAGAACTCATGACTGAATAAATTTTGAATTCCAAATGAAGTGCATACCAGAAATAAAATAATCGAATTATTTCACTTTCAAAGTCTTTGTTGCTGTTAATATAATGGTTTTCATGCGCCTTAATGTTGCAACCATCAGTTTGCCATATGTGATGTATGATATTTCAGTCTTTTTACCATCTTGTGTTTTGTGTGTTTTGTCATTTTTGAATGTTCATTAGAGAATAAAAAACTTTTTGGGCTGGTTTGGAATCTATTGACCTTGATTATTTCATCACAATCTTATTCACTAGTTATGATGCTGTTTTGTTTGATATTGTTAGATGTAGCATGTTTAACTAGGAAAGTAATCTGGAAGATGATCCCCCATAACTTGGTCATTGTAAGCAGTTTTAGGAATATTAAGATAATTTCTGCCATGTCAAAGTAAGGTATGAGGTTTCACTACTTTGGGATAGTGATATATTTATATGGACTTCTCATGTCCCTGATCTGATGGGTTTTGTGATGGAATAGTCAGATCAGCCTCTTTCCCTTGTGCAACTAGAGGAAAGAGATAATAGTGCTAGCTTTCCCAGTGATTGGCAACCTTGGCAGTGAGAAGTCACCAATCACCACTCTTGAGCCTATCTGAGAAATCAGACATCACAAATACTTGTAGGGGGAAGTCCGATGTTACACGATAGCACTCTGGGAAGCTCTACCAGGAATACCACCGAATTAGTTAATTGTAGATGTTAAAAAATTTGTTGTCAATTATGCTATTTGTACAAACAAAACAAAATCAATTGGAAATTCAAGTTTGTTGCATCATAGCTCGAGAGAATATCAAGGTACTTTTTGTAAGTTGTAGACTTGTCCAAGGTTCGTCGTGTCGACCTGTATCAGGTGGTATAGGCGGTATAGACCAGTTTGATAGGGGATTAACACGTAGACTGCCTTGTAACGGGCGGTCCATAATAGGGGGCCTTTTATCGAGCGATTTGTGGTCTCTATCGGGCGGTACGAACGAAATTCAATCGTTATTAACTTGTACTAGTCTATAACGGTCGAATTTTGATCGTTTCACTCAGTATATACTCTATATTGCCCGTAAGTCTGTTGATGTTGGCATCAACATCAACTGAAGCTTGAAAACCATTAAAGTGTGTTTGGAGGTATAGATAAGGTAAAAACTTCAAAGCTTTAAATTCTTTGACGTGAATTCAAAACTCTTATGATGAAAGATTCTAAATCTATTGTTGGTTTTTGTTTTTAAAGTCTCTTCTATTGTGAACCAAATGAGGTCTTATGGTGAGAACCTAAAGATCAAACAGTTATAAAAAAAGTTTTATGGAGTTTATCTCCAAAATTTGATATAATTTCTACTACTATATAAGAAGCTAAAGATATAAGTATATTGTTTTTTGATGAATTAAGGGGCTCGCTTTTAGTTCATGAACAAAAAGTGAACATATCTTCAGATGAAAACATGTTCTTCAAATGAAGATAGATTAGAAGGATCAAAAGAAAAATTCAGAAATCAAATCTCAAGGGAGAGATCAAAATGGTAGAGGCTATGGACGATCTGATGCTCGAGGAAGGGGACGAGGTCAATCAAATGAGAGTCAGAGGAACTCCAATGAAGGTAACAAAGAAACTTTTAATGTTTTTGTAGTGCTTTGGATTCATACAAGAACACTTATTTATATTAGCCAAAAGATAGAGTATAAGTTTTTTTAAATAATGAAGAAATCCACCGTAGCCTAATAGATCTGTTTACTCTCATCTATTTATCTTAATCTAAATTCTTATATTTTGTTTCATCTAATCTCAACTATTTTGAATCAAAAGGGTGTGATAAGATTAATTCAATGACGAAAAAAAGCAAGATGGACGAATTAAAATCTACTACGACAACAAGTCAACTATTGCAATGACGAAAAATCCTATCTTCGACGGGCATACCAAACACATCGAAGTTTGACATCATTTCATTTGTAAACCAGTTGATAAAGAAGAAATTCAAATGAACTACTGTAATATCGAAGATCAATTTGTCGATATTTTTACTAAAGCTTTGGCTAAAGAAAAAATTTATTTTTTTCCGAATAGTTAGGATTAGATGAAACAAAAGTTAAGGATTTAAATTAAGATAAATAAATGAGGGTAAGGAGATCTATTGGGCTATGGTTGATTTCTTCATTATTTTAAAAAAATTATACTTTATCTTTTGGCCAATATAAATAGGTGCTCTTAGATGAATCCAAAGCACTACGGATTGAAAGTACTCATCGTTGATTTCTTTAATATTTAAAAAAAATTGTACTTTATCTTTTGGCCTACGGATTGAAAGTACTCATCGTTCCTTTTATCTTCTTGACGGGTTTGTTATCGATGAAGGGTTAGAATTTGTTGAATTCAAACGGTCCATTTGATCGTTTGAACCATATTTAAGGGTTTTTAAACCCTTTCTACTACCTCAATTCATCCGTTGGAAAGAATTGAGTTGGGCGACGAGACAACTTCTCAATCGCATTCAGCAACCTGCTTAGTCCATAGATGTGGCAGCGACGTGGACAACAGTGCCTCAACCGATGACGATGGCAACGTTAGAGAGTCAATCCCCTACTCGAGGAATCCTATCGTTTTTTTTTGTGGTAGAACCAGGTATATCCATTGATCGATTCATTTATTATTTGATTCATTTGAATCTTAAAGTTTACTCATAATCTAACAATTCAAATCATTTCTTTTTAGATAATTCAATATCAACAGAAGGATGGTCTGAAATCTGCCACAAAGCTACTCCTCAAAGCTCAAAAAAGATATGTACCACTATTTTTTCATAATTTAGAATATTTTTGATGAAATTATACTAAATTTATATTTATTTCCAACTTAAAAACCCTAATCTAATTTTTTTTTTTTCAGATAATTTTAGAGCAATTTTTGGTCTTTTTTTTTGTGTCATCGGCACGCCCTGTCATGGTGACACTTGGCACATCGGCATGGGGTGGCACTTACCTTGTTGTCGAGTGGCTGTCACATCGGTTTGGACCAGTAAGGCAAACCTTTGACCTGTCCATGTCGAGTTTGAGTTTTGTAGCTTGTTGCCTTGCAAAGAATTGTTTTCTTTTGATATGTTGTAAACATAGCAGCTAACACAAACATGTATGGTGACAGCAGGTAACCCCTGGTGCAAGCCTCCTTATCAAGCGATCTGTGAGGCAAGCACTCCATTGATGACAGTTGTTTCCACAATATAAGCCGCCAACTGATCTATGTTACCACCAATCCTTGAGCTGAAACCTCTTGCTTAAAGGTTCAAGATAAATTTCCAATTCACCACAAAAAACTTCGGTAAAGGATATTTTGATTAACAAGTTTTTGTTTGATAGTCTTTTACAGAGAACTTGGCATGTAAAAAAAGTTGTCCACTTGGGGAATCATTGCTTAGCAGCAGCAGCTCATTGTGTTTGATCAACCAGGTAAAAATGTACTGAAAGGCTGCAATTTGTTTACAAAGTGCTATCTTATTTACAGCATCATGTTTTAGTTAATGATCAGGCCTACTAAGATACCATGGGGGTGAATAACGGTTACACAACCGTGCCTCTAAACTGCATCAGCGTAACTAGTGTTTTCCATTCTGCTAATGCTGCATTTGTGCATGCTGAAATTATACTTTATATGTTCGCGGTGAGGATGCAAACTTGTTTAGTAGTCGACCTTCTCATGTTCCCTATTAGCCGTAGGCTTTTTAAGGAAATTGTCAGAAACCAGAAGGAACTTTTGTACATTATTTTTCTTTCCTTTTCTCTCAAGCATAAACCGAAATCTCACCCATGTCACTAGGCTGGACGTCATATGAAATTTCACTTGCCAAAGAACAATATTGTCCAAAAGGGAGTCTCTGTGGTTTTGACAAAAAAGAGCTATATACTCCTCATAATTTCATAAAAAAAATTAAAAAACTAAATTCATTAAGCAAGTGTGATATTGTTGGCATCTTTCATCATCTTCCGAGTAACAACTGCTGCAGGACACAATATATCACCATATGAAGCCCAGCTGTCCAAATGTCTTCCCCAACCTGAGCTGCAGCAAGTTTTAAAGGATATGAAAAATTGAACTGTCATATTTTAGGAGTCGAAGACAGAAGAAGCTACTGCAACTCAACTGACACGAAAAAAACTACATTAGCTGTGCAAACCCAGGGAGCCTGGCTTACAGTTAGATCTTGTGAGCACTGACATTTTGGTAAAGCAGTAATATGGATCATCTGTAGAACAACACTCCAGTTGGATTTTTGTTAGAACTCATTTCTGATGCCAGGACAGCATACATAAAAGGTACTGTATTCTTCAGTGGAGCGAGGTTTTAGTTCACTAAAGGAAGAAAAAGATGCAACACAGGCAGCTTTCAGATTTTGCTTCCTCAAAGAGTCGTTTTCAGCATCAGTCGTTTACATTATTGGTGTCGGGGTCTGTTTCATTGAGAATTCAGCTGAAATCTCATGTGCTTGAGGCTGTTCCCTCAAATCTCTAGAACTTCATGAGAAGCCTTGTGATTACCATGTCCAGATTGGCAAATATTGGTACTAAGCTGGCGAGAGATTTCTAGCCTGGTACCACGAGCAAGATGAAGAAGATGATGTTCTAGGCAAAGCTGAAATGTTTGCTAGCCATCAACTTGTAAGGCAGGTAATGCCTTAATTACATATCCACAAAGACTATATTAGCTTTTCCCAGTCACATGTTAGTAAGAATAATTAATTATTCACAGGCACCAAATCACGAATTCTCATTTGCACAACGCGGGTTCATTCCGATCGTAAAACAATCCCAGAAGCCTATATTTCGGCTGATCATGAAACAAGCAAATGCTTCTGAAGGTAAACTGGAAAATGAATACATGCCAAACACGAAACACTTCGGACAATTGCCGGATTTGTTCACGAAACCTGTGCTTTGCCCATCCTGATATTGACGTACCACGGCAACTACGTCACTGTAACTTTCTTTTCTGAAAGAGAACTGCAAAATGTTTATTTCACATACCGACTATTCTGTAATGAGATATGACACAGGAAAAGATCCCACCTCTACATTAAGCTCATCTAGCAAAATCATTCCACAAGAAACAGTACAATAAATTAGCTGTGGTAATTAGGAAGTGTGTACATCACAAATAGAATTTGGGCTCGGGTTATTGTGTTTGAGCATGGTAAAATGTTATGCCAGGCTGTTGCAAGGGCCTATAACTAGGGGGTGCTGGCTGTTGAAGTGCAAACTTGGGTGGCTGTTGAGTTATCTGCATTGGCTGGTTCATGGTCAGTGGTGGTGGAGGTGGTGGCTGTTGAATCAAAGCCATCGGCTGTTGTTGCTGAGCTGAAGGTGATGGCCTTCCCATATTTATCATCTGAGGTTGAGGTGGTGGTGGTGGAGGTAGGGCACTGTAGGTGTAGGGTAGTCCAATCATGACACCTCCAGGGTGTTGCAGGTACTGTTGTGTTGAAACTGGGTACATACTGTACTGTGTCTGTGGTGCCGAAGCTTGGCTTTGTACAGGATTCTGCTGCAACAAAACCGCTTGAGCCTGATGGGGCGTTGGAACAACAATCGGTTGAACAGGTATGAAGGCAGTGGCAGTGGTATCGGAAATTGGCAAGGGCTTCTCGGCTTTTATCCTCCTATCTGGTGGGGCTGCAGAAAAGGAATTAGATGTAGTAGTAGTTGATGCAGCCAGACCTGCATTCTTGGCCTCCTCTGCAGCAAAGGTGGAAAGAACCGAGGTCATGATTTGCTGGGAATGAGTTGAAGCTGCAAGCTTATCGGCGACCTCCGCAGCAATTGCAGCAGCAGTCTTCTTTGGATCTTTGTCTGGTGGACTATTCAAAACTGGCTTTCGTGGTTCCGTTGTGGATGGTGGTTTGGTCGTCATCACAACTGGCTCATTGTTAAGCCTCCTCTGCATGTTGGCAGCCTCGTCAACCATGGCTTGGGCTAGCTGTCATTGGACAGATATTTTCATCAGTGCAACTAAAGCTAGAAGTGCAACTAAACAAGAGTGGAGCATGTGCAACAACATTTGCAAGAGCAGGTTTCCATGAATCATCACTATTCCTACTAGCCATGGATGAATTGTTGTAAAGGGAAGGTCTAGCTCCATGCTATCCACAATTTCACTACTGCAAAGAAACCATCTGATGTTTTGCAGGCTACAAGAAGATTAATTGAGAATTTTATTGTGTGATGACCCTATTGCAAATGACCACAAGCAAAGACCATATCACCTGTACACTATGTTGGCTCAGAAATGCAACCCAACATTTAAACAAACACACATCATCAACAACATTGACAAGTAAACAATGACCATAAATTACAGCAGAACATGGTATTCCTATCATTTCTTTTTCAAGAAATTCAAGAAAGTAAAACCACATTACACACCTGTAGCTGTGTGCGAACATTCTCCAAGTCAGATTCCTGAACGAAATTCACAAACCAACAAACAAAATTCAAAAGCAGGTCCTTTTCTCAATAGACAAGCATAATTGACAAAGTTCCTATTTGAATACTCACAAACCTGTTCCGATAGTGCTTCTTTTAAGTGAGTCACAAGGGCTGCACGATTTGCTTCAATTAGCTTAAGCTTCTCAACACATTCGTTCAATGTTGCCTCTTCCACCTGTAACTCATTTGCCAATGACTCCCTGCGAGGATCTCCCTCTGAAGCAAAATTTAAACAAATGGTCTCAAGAGAATCAATATAATGTAATTGTGAAGGGACCAAATAAGGGAAACTTTGCATGCATGACCATTAGCAATTATTTACCATGATTACAGGCACTTTCGACATCCTTTTCCAATTTTCCAACATGCCTGACAGCAGCCTTGCATTTGTTCAAGTCCAACTCCTCACTGGAGTGTTCACTGAGTACATTGTGCAGTGCAGTTACAATTTTTTCTGCTGTCCCTCCTACAGATAATTTCTGGTATCATAACAATTGCATATTTAGCCATTTTCTTCTCAATTTGTATCATGTACATAAAAATACTTACAATATAGAATACAAAGGACTTTGATCTTACTATCTTTACAGATCGTGAGTCTCTCCTTATGATTTTGACAGAACTACGTGAGCGTTTTTTGTTCAATTCCAAGGTAGGTGGAGGTTCACTTCCAAGCATCAATTCTTTCAGGCCGCGTGCACGTGACCCGAACACTCTTCTTTGCTCCCATATATCAACCTATAGTAATTAATGATCCAGCCATGCATCAGTAGCAACATTCAATTTGGCAATCTTAACATACTTTAAATTCCACCTTTAGAAATGCAGAAATTCATGACATTCGTCATATGTTTACAACATTAAATTCTTTGTTAGTTCATATATAAGGTCCATCAGTGGCCCAAGCTATAAATTTTCTGACTATGTAATGATGACAATTTCACTACCATAGTGTCTCAATGATAAAAGTTTACAGAAAACAAAGCATATGCCATATACTTTTATCAGTTTCAGATGTTTCAGGTCACTGTTAAAATTACAAGGATGGCTAGTAAATGGCCAAGCTAGGCAAAATTGCTACTTCTAAAGTTTCAGCATTTATGTTTCATGGCAAAGCTCTTGAAAAAGCACTATCTTTGGTAGTATAGGTGAAGAAAGTGTACCTTGCCTTTTAAGGAGAACCTCATGAACTAATAAGTGAACTACATAAGATGCTTGATCAATAACACAATCAACGTAAACAAATGCATGTACCTATCTAGTTAAAATGCATGGGCTTATATAGAAAAAGAGACATCGGCACAAACAATCAACACATTAATTGAACACATCGCGGATAGCAATGAACTAGAAGGTTGACTACAATACAATTATCTTCTTGTCAGGTGTATAGACAAATAGAAGAAGTCAAAGGAAATTAAATAAACTAGGATTTGAGTGTTCAACAAACAATCATCATATGGACAATATGCAATTAACTCCACCAATGGAATAGCAGGTCTTGAGCAGATGAATATGTCTACTACATTAAGCTTTATATACCAGCATTCAAAAAAACTGTTCGAGACACTTGACAGCATATTGGGCAAAAATAGGTGATTATGTGGAGAAATGGAAATGCTTAAACGAATATGGGTAATGCATTCTACCACAATCTGCGACAGCAGATGCAGAACAGCCTGTAAGCAAGTTCCATAATTACTGTGATGTCACTGGGCTACTCTTTTGAGTTCAGTTCGCTGGATATAACTTTCGATACTGTCAGTCTTCATAATCTATTATATATATTTTTATTTCTTTTTACATCTGTGTTCATCAAAGACTAGCAGCCACTTTAAAGAATCAGCATGGGAACAGTAAGCATAAAAAGGCAATTCATCAGGAAGAAAACAGTCATCATTCAAGGCTTCTGCTACTAGTGCTCCCCTAGAAAAATGAGACAGAGAGATATCATATAGATATACAAGAAAGCCCAACATGCCTTGACTAGTCTATAACATGAAGATTGTAAGCATGTTCGTTCAGGTGTTCCTTTCTTCACTAGGTGCAGCAAGAAACACTACATCACAACTTTGCAAACGAAGATAATGGAAGGTGGCATATTATCGAGGAGATATAATTCTTCATTTGAAAGGATGACAAGCTGTGCAAATGAGAAAAAGAAATCTTAAAAGAACAATCATAACAAGTATGTAACCAAATCAGTAAATAGGACGAACCAGTCGGGAGACAACATTCTTCCCATGTTCATCACCATTCTCAAGAACATCCTTAAGTGCTGCTGGAAGAACCTTCCAAAATTCACTGACAAATTCAGTTCCAGTACGCTTGCTGTTCTGTAAGATATCATTGGCAAGATATAGAAAAGGAACCTTCTGTTCCTTTTGTGAACCATGGAATTGCTTATCCCAAGTTTGGATAACCTGTTCTGCATGCTTTCGGTGAAAAATACACCAATGCGACAAAGCTATGAATGAACCAAGTTAAGGTATCACATTCAGTTGTTGTAATCACCAGCCAAACATAAGGGGAAGACCACAAAAGATCAACCAAATATGAGCCATCAGAAAAAGATAAATATTGTCACAGTAACTACTAAAATGCAACTTCTCGCCTGCGGTAAGATGGAAAATCAAGATCCACGAACCAGAAGCTAAAAGATCAGCTCAAATAGAAAATTGTACTCCGCATTAGTGATAGGGCACTGAAGCCACAAAAAATAAATGTTTTGAAACACCACAAGTTCATGACTGACAAGAACAGCAATCCATCCAATTTTCCTGCTTTATGCACAGCGAAGAAAAGCTACACCTACTTTTGAAGATGCCAGGAGACAAGCATATTAAATTGACTAAAATATGCATGAAACCGATTGGAAAGGATACTCTCGATACATTGCTGAGTGCTGTTGAGCTTCGAAAGCTTATCCGCCAGTATCTGCTCATGGAAAACACTATTCATCCCACCCCTTCCGTCTATCCCACCGAGAAACCCCCACCAACACTTCGGATCAGTAGAAACCCTAGAAATATCTGCAAACTCGAGCACCGGAAAGGCCACAAGATTCCACCTTGAGTCTTAAACACAACGAACTCGCCCAATTGAGCTACTAAGAACAACAAATAGGAGAAATTTTCCGGAGCAAGTTCGATTACGGGACCCGAACAAACAAAATCATCACCAGTAGAAAGCAAAATAAACCCTAAGAGGAGGCCGGATCGAATGCGAAACCGCGTCTGGTCTCCGGCACTGTCGAGCCCGCCCGCGTTAGATCGGAAGAAGTGGGGGGAATGGGACGCGGAGACAGATCCTAGCTAGGGTTTGGGGGTTGCTCTAACGTTTGCCTTCTCCCCTTTGGTCGCGTTTTTAACGATAATCTTCCATTTTAGGAACGGACGGGAGGAATATAACGGAGAGCGCTACGCGCACCGGAGTCTATATCGGTATCGGCAAGCATATCAACGGCCGCCCAAAACGGTCTCTTTTTGGTCCCATTCGATCAGTATTTCTCCACCGTCAGATTTTGATCGTAAGGTACGCACTTCAAAGCACGCTTGGAAAAATAGGGAATTTATTATTAGGGAATATGATCAACAACAAAAGGAGGGAATATATATATATATATATATATATATATATATATATATATGTCTTTCATGGAGAATATGTATCTCCAAATATAAGGGCCTTTTACATATGTCTAACCATTTTTCATCATGATTACCAGTAATTATTTGAGTTAAAGACTCATATGAAATATAAAATCCTAAAATAATTTATATATTTTTAGCATCATAATGAATCATAAAAAAAAACACACAAATTAGAGTCTCACTAACAATCAATGATAAATTAAAAGGATACACAAAAATATTTTTGGCTTTACATGGGTATATATTATCGGATGATTTTTCGATCTAATTTTGTGGAGAAAATTAGTCAGCTTATTATCTATTTTATTGAGAAATTTCATGGGAAAAGTTGTTATTATTTTGAAGTATGAAAAAACTTTCATAATTTTCATCCATTTATGATACTCATATTTTAGATCATGATACTACTCACACGAAAGTCGAGAATCAAAATTTGAGTTGAATTTGTTATTTTCCTTAAAAAAATATTATTAATTTCTAAAATGATAATTTCTATTAATTAAATTTTGATATAATCATACAAATCTCACATATGAACTACGTGAGATTTGAGAATGATTTTTTGATTTATAGGATTGATTTTGCATTGCGTAGATTGAAATTTTAATGAGTTATTCTTTAAGATGTTGGTTTCTTTCGATCCTAATCGAATGATATAATTTAGGTCTGTCCATTGTAACAATTTTTATGGTAAATGTGCATAATACTACTCATGTTTTATATGGTAGTAATATCACTATATAATTAAGGATTGTTCCCCAACAATGGACACCATATATTAAATTCACATCTCTACTTGTATATTAAAATCATTAGCGAAATATTTGTTATTCTATAATAATTAATTCTACTTTTTTGCCATAAACATGCTATATATAATTAATAAAAAATAAAAAAATAAAAAAAATATATGATCACCCAGTGTTAACTTAAACCTATACCAAATCTAAATAATATGATAGGTATAACACAGGATTAAACTTCATCTGTCAATCATATAAGGAAGTCTTCCACTTAGAGTCAAGCTTTTTCTTGCACCTTTTGTCAATGTTAGGGTCAATCTAATTGCAAGGGTGGGGGGGGGGGGGGGGAGGATTCTTTGATATCTAATTGAACTCAAAAATATAATCCAACCTTTTCATCCCTCATCATATCTAATATTTCTGAACATTCATCTTTCTGTACCAATGTGGATAGTCCACAGAGAGTTGCTGTATTTAGTTGTCTGCACCTGCACCAGCATAAAGAGATGTTGCAAGTCTTGTCTTGCTTGTGAGGATTATTCTTCTATTTTTCTTCCCCTCAACCCTTCATATTTATAATGATAAAGATAAATGCAGTGTTTCATCTTCATTAGTTTGGTGAGAGGTGTTGGTACAGCAAAGAGGGTCCCAAGATGTTTCTAAATAATGTCAGCCCAACTCAAGCTATTTAGTATCCAGTATATTTGGAAAGGATATTTTTTGACCCTTTAATAGTTGCAATTTTCTTCTCAGTTAAGTAATGAAACTTAATGTTTCTTTCTAAATAAAATATCACATATATCTTAAGGTATTATTATATTCATAGGATTCATCCAAAATAGGATGAGGATGGAATCATAAATGAGGATAGGGATTAATTTTTATTATATCTTGTATTTGTATTCAGACTCATCATGATATTAATATGTAGACTGAGATAATAAGCCTAGATGTTTAATGAGTCAACCATGCACCTAATTCAAATTAGGTTGGGATTGAATTGATTGTGAGTCAGTGCCAATCGTTTGATTCCATTGAATCATATGATATAATATTAATAAATATTATTATTTATGTTAGGAGATCTTTGTATTTGAGTATTATTATAATATATATTTTTTTAATAAAATTATTATTATTTTATTTTATAAAATATTAACATTATTAATTTAAATTTGATTAAAAAAATAAAATTATATCATATGATAATAAAATTATATCGTCTTTGCAATTTAAACAAGGATGAGATACAAATGACATGGAATAACCTTCGATCTAGGAATTGAATCCAAGTTATTTCAATTCCAATTTTAGTTTCAGAATCAAATCGAAGATATAGTTTTGATTTCGATTTGATCACTCATCTCAGTTAAAAAATTTTAAAAACTAAATGATTCTATCAATATTCAAATGTAGGTCAATAAGCTTTAAAATTAAAAATTTAACAACTATACTTAGTTTAGTTAAGCTTAGAATTGAAACCATTGATTTGATTTTTCAAAATCAAGAATCATAATCGAACTACCTAAGGTTGCTTTCGATTTTTATTAGGTTGGTTTGGATCCTATTCGAACTCAATTCTAACTGAATCGAGAACTAATACAGAAGAGGATCATATAAAAAAAATAAAAAAAATAAAAAGTGACACGAAATGACTAATAATATATATACCTTTGTTGTCTATATCTAGAATAAATATAATAATTAATTTTAATAGAGTTGAGATCAGTAGTGAGTTTAGCCATCATTGGCTCAAATCTAACAAATTAAACTTTTTTTTATTTTATTATAAAATTTTATTTTATTTAGTTATTATTTTTAGATTTATGTTTTATGTAGTTAATATTTGTATTTATTTAATTTTCTTCATAAATTCATTTTTTTATTCAGTTAAATTTTTTCATCAAGCAAAATCAAAGGTTTAGTTTGATGAAAAATTCACAAAGGATTAACAAAGTAGCAAAATCAATAATATTTTCGATTCACTCAAAAGATTCATTTTTTATATAGTGAAAAAGGTCGATAAGATTTTGATAATGTTAGGATCAATCTTACATTTCACCGATGCAAACATAGATCTATGAACTCAAAATACTAAGTTAACTCGAGCTCATAAAATAACTTTATTTATTAGATTGGATCAATCTTTCTAAACAAAATATTTTTAATTAATATTTTGATATAATTATAAGAATCTCACTTATCATCCATTTAAGATTTGAGAATCATTTTGTTGATTTATAGGATTTGTTTTAGATCATAATATTTTAATGTATTATCTTTTTACCAAAGACAAAAGTCGTTGGTTTGTTTAGTTCTAAATCTAAGACGCAATCAATGATTTATATCTATCCTTTAAAATAAATATATATCAAACTATTTAGATTCGACATCTCTACTTAATCTACGTCCAAATAAATGAATTGCCTCAATCTATATAAAATCAATACAAGAAGATAAAAAGCGTGATACTACACTTCATTAAAGAGTTTTATTCCGTGTCAAACTTTTCCTTCTAATCCTTAGTACACTCGAATTTCGATTCCTAACACACACATACATACATACATACACACACACATATATATATATATATCCTTGTTTATCCCTTTTCTTTCCTCGTAACTCTCGAATCCTCATTGTTAGCATAAAATTTGTAATACGCTATATTAAATACAGAAACAATCTTTTATACCAGAATTGAAATCAAATAATTAGATCTGGCTCTACGATGCATACCTTTTGATGTCATCTGAACCACTTAAGGCTGATTTTGATTTTTATCAGGTTGATTTGGTTCCGATTCGAACTCAATAACCGAATCGAGGACTAATATAGAAGAAGATCATATAAAAAAAAGAAAAAAAGAAAATGTGAAACAAAATAGCTAATAATATATATACCTTTGTCATCTATATCTAGAATAAATATAACAATTGATTTTAATAGAGTTGAGATCGGTAGTGAGTTTAGCCATCATTGGTTCAAATCTAAAAATTAAACTTTTTTATGTTATTATAAAATTTTATTTTATTTCGTTATTATTTTTAGATTCATTTTTATGTAGTTAATATTTTTATTTATTTAATTTTCTTAGTAAATTCATTTTTTATTTAGTTAAATTTTTTCATCAAGCAAAATCAAAGGCTTAGTTTGATGAAAAATTCACAAAGGATTAACAAAGTAGCAAAATCAATAATATTTTCGATTCACTCAAAAGGTTTATTTTTTATATAGTGAAAAAGTTCGATAAGATTTTGATAATGTTAGGATCAATCTTATTGAAAATAGGAGATTTTGAACTCAAATACCTCTAATCTATATTTCACCAATGCAAACATAGATCTATGAACTCAAAATACTAAGTTAACTTGAGCTCATAAAATAACTTTATTTATTGGATTTAATCAATCTTTCTAAACAAAATATTTTTAATTAATATTTTGATATAATTATTAAAATCTCACTTATCATCGATTTAAAATTTGAGAATCATTTTGTTGATTTATAGGATTTGTTTTAGATCATAATATTTCAATGAGGTATCTTTTTACAAAAGACAAAAGTTATTGGTTTGTTTAGTTCTAAATCTAGGACGCAATCATTGATTTAGATCTGTCCTTTAAAATAAATATGCATCAAACTACTTAGATTTGACATCTCTACTTAATCTACGTCGAAATATATAAATTGCCTCAATCTATATCAAATCAATACAAAAAGATAAAAAGCGTGATACTACACTTCATTACGGAGTTTTATTCCCATGTGGAATTTTTCCTTCTAATCCTTAGTACACTCGAATTTTGATTCCTAACACACACACATATCCTTGTTTATCCCCTTTCTTTCCTTGTAACTCTCAAATCTCAGTATATATCCTTATAATTTTGCTAAAAACTTACTGTAGCATCGTTGCCACTTGCATGTGCGGCGCTACCACTGCCCATGTGCGACCTAGCCGCCATGGCACTGCCTTTGCTTGCGTGCAGTTGTTACGACAGTTCTTGCCCACGCACAGCCGCTATAGGGCTGCTTTTGCCTGCGTGTGGCCGCTGCGACGATTCCTTCAGGTGCGTGGCCGGTGCTTGGGTGTGATTGCCCGAGCATGTGGCTACTGCCTGCGCGGCTGTCGTCGTTTGTGCACGACTAGCCACAGTTGCTGCCAGCACATGACTGTCGCCTAGGGGCGACTACTACCTGTGCGACTATCGTCACCTGTGCATGGTTGGCTGCGGTTGCTGGTAGCGCACAATCACCACATGGACACAGGTGCTGCCTGTGTGCAGTCGCCGCAAGGGCGCTCGATGCCCGCGTACTCTCACGAACGGTTGTCACGCATCCGCAACAACTCCGTTCAACGAACCGTTTGTCACTCTCATCTACATGTATAACTGCTTGGCAACATGTTTTGGCTTGGTTTTAAGTCCTTTTGCTTGTAAAAATGTAAGTTCGAACAAGTTATAGCGTTATAGTGTGACCGTTCATCGAACCAAGCAAAATAGCCCCAAAACAGCCCAAAACAGCTCCGTTTTCACGTGCCATGAGCTGTTTTCTGCAGCCTACTGCTGCACACAAAACATCAGCCATCTTAGCACCTTGGAACCACCCGAGTGGCACTATAGGGGATGGGGCTTCGGTATAGTGTAGGGCATTGAATAATCTTTTGCAAGTTCGCATGTTACCTTGACGAGAACTTGTTGTCACGCCCGACACCCGGTGAGCAATTGTTTGTGAACTTGCAGTTGTTTGTTCAACTCTCTAAAGTCCTTATTTTCCTCCTCTCCCTCTTTTCTCTTGTGCATGCAAGGTACTTGCTGAATTGCTTGTAAAACTTCCCCTTTTCGCGAGACATCGGGACTTGTCTGTCACTCGTTCTTTGAACTAATCAACTTTCTCTTTTACAGGTCCTTTGGGACCTGCAAGAGGTTGCAAGTGGGCTGATATTTGCGGATGCAAATCGCAAGGGCGAAGCACGACTAGACAACGCAAGCTAAGTTCACATCTTTGCTACAAGGTTGCCTCACTACTTAGACAATTCCAGCTAAGTTTGTGACATTACGTGTGCCGCCTGTTGGGCTACGATACGCACGTTACCCAACGCAACCTCTGTCACCAGTAGATTCGTTGGTTGTACGCAGCAAGGTCGGCGACGACCATTGCTGCTTCATGATCATTGGATAATTGGGATCATTCATACATCGTAAATAAAAAATAATAGATCTAATATATTTGATCTCAAGAACTTAGGCTCCAATACTAATTGTTTGTATAAAATCTATAATATGCTATATTAAATACGAAAACAATCTTTTTACGCTGGGATTGAAACCAAATAATTAGATATAGTTTTATGATACATACCTTTTGATGCCATTTGAAAAGGAGTTCTCTATTTTTATCTGCAAGGGCATCGTCTTTAGATCTAAGATCGCTATCAATCTGTAAGAGAACTAGATCCTTCTGCTCTCTTTATATCCTTTCAAGATCACTTAGATTGATGGTTAGGGAAAAAAGTTGAGAGAGAAATTGTAATCCCTCAACCAAGATGAGTAACCTCTCTTGTTCTCTTATTCTTGAGGTCCTCTCTATTTATAGGAAGATAACGGTCTAAAATAAATAATTAAAAGAGTTTCTTGATTATATCATAAGTAATCATACTTTAAGGAATCAGAGAACGATCTATTGATCAATATATATCATCTATCTTATCTAATTATAAATGAATACAAAATCTAAACGCTCAATTACATTCGAATTCCAATTCCGATTCCGACTCCTAACACACCTCTCTCTCTCATATCACTCGAATTCCAATTCCGATTCCTAACACACCTCTCTCTCTCATATCACTCGAATTCCAATTCCAATTCCGAACACGCCTCTCTCTCTCTCTATATATATATATATATCATCGCCATATATCGTCGATTACCCCACTTTCTTTCCTCGTAACTCTCTCTCTCCTCAGTAAACATGGAATCCCCTGAAGCTAGTTCGATCTCCCTCCCGGACCAACAGTCGATGTTTCCTTGGGACTCTTCTACGGAGGAGAGGGAGAAGATAACGAATCTGGCCGATCGTGAGCCCCAACGACGACGATCACCTCTCCGTCGCCCATCCCTTCATAGTCATGGCGCCGCCGCCGAGGCCCGCCGTCGCTTCCATGGCCGCGACGTGTCGTCGTCACCTGCTATCCCCGAGGATAGCCCGTCGACGTACTATGAATGGCTCCCGGAGGAGAGCCACCTCGTCGTGCGGATGGCCGCCATGCATGTCGGGGGCCACGATGGTGGCGCTCCGGCGCGTACGAGTACGTTTCAGAACGGACACGGCGACGCCGGAGTGCCGCGGCGGTTCGGCCGCTCCTATACTCCGCTCTTCTTGGCGCCTGGTGCCGTGCAGAGGACGACTGCTCTGGAAGCCGAGCCAGATTGGTCTGGATCGATGCACAATGATGAAGATGATGCTTTGAGTCGGTTGCGGCTCGCGCTCGCGCCCGCGCCCGAGCCCGCTCCGCGCTACTTGGAGCCTACTCGGTCTTTCCCCACGGGAGGCGTCTACGCTTCGCGATATGTCGGTCAGAACAGGCATGAATTTTGGATGTTGTCAAGTAGGTTGCAACGCACTGCTGTCGACGCGAATCACCTCTGCCTCCGGGAGCTTCATCGCTTGTCTATTCTGTCGTCAAGCTATGGAAGCTTGATGACTTCAGGCAAGTGCATTTACTGCATGGCGAAGGATAAGCGGGAATGCCAGAAATTGCTGCAGTTGGCTGATGCAGACGCGCCTCAGCTTGTGGACTTGTTATACCATGGGGTCATCGACCATGTCGACGAGCTCACGGTTCACCCTTACGGAAATAATCTCATGCTGAAGCTGCTCGAAGTCTGCAGCAAAGAACAAACGCAGCGAATAATCGTCGAGCTCGCAGCCGATCCAAATCGGTTTGTCAGAATCTCTCTGAATCCTCATGGGTATTGCTCTTATCATGATGTGCATTTTGGCTTCAGTCTCTCTTTGATCATGCCTTGCATCTCACTGAAGTTTTGGTTTCAGGACAAAGGCAGTACAAAGTTTAATTAAGATGCTCAGAACACCAAAAGAAATTTCACTGGTAATTTATTCACTTTACAGTGGGATTCTTGATCTTTTTCTGGATCCAAATGGCAACCGTGTGATCAATACTTTCTTAACATCCTTTCCACCTGAGTACAATCAGGTACTTGCCTTCTTTTCTTCCCTCTCTCTCTCTCTCTCTCTCTCTCTCTCTCTCTCTCTCTCTCTCTCACACACACACATGTTCCTTTTGATGAGAGGAGAAGGATCATATCCAGAAACTGAGTAGCTTTTGTTCTTTGGATAACAGTGAATGATAGGTTCTGAATGCACATCTTGTTCTGAATTGGATACTCATACTAATAACTGAAGCAGAGACGCTTACCATAATCTAACAGCACAGAAATATACCTGCATATTTATCATAGTAATAGAAGGATTAGAATTAGCACATTGAGGCCTGCAAACATTGGGTTGATTGTGAATTGGAGAAGAAACTAGTGATCTCAGGAGACGTGAATTGAGTTGCTATGGAAATCTGTACAGAACACTTTGAAATTTATGTTTCATTATGGATTCCAAACTAGAGTTATATAAGTCTCTCTCTGAAAACCTTTACAACTCAAATCCGATCAATACAAAGCACTCTTCTGTGTGTAATGCTTGCATGGAGTTAATCAGTCGACCATTTTCTTTGTGGCAGATCTTTTTTGCTGCTGCTGCCGGGTACTGTTATCAACTGGCTACTCATCAACATGGATGTTGCATTTTGCAAAGCTGCATAAAGTACTCCACAGGAGAGCTTCGAGCAGAATTGCTCAAGCAAACAGCTGCTTATGGTCATCACCTTTCGATGGATGCTTATGGGTAATTTCTCGGCATCGGCCTTCCTTACTGTTCTACAAAATTCAAGTTTCACCGGTAACATACTTAGGTAGAGTAAATTCTGCTCTACCTAAGTAAATTTTGTTTAAGTAAATTCTGCTCTATGAGACTACTGATATCATTGTCAAAGCTCTGTGTTAACTTTTGCATCATTGTGTTCGAGTAAATTTGGATGTTTTTTTCACATGCAGAAATTTGGTTTTGTCTATGAGATTACTGATATCGTTGTCAAAGCTGTGTGTTGACTTTTGCATCATTGTGTTTGAGTAAATTTGGATGCTTTCTTCACATGTAGAAAATTGGTTTAGTCAAAAGTAAATTCTGCTCTATGAGATTACTGATGTCATTGTCAAAGCTCTGTGTTGACTTTTGCATCATTGTGTTCGAGTAAATTTGGATGCTTTTTTCACATGTAGAAATTTGGTTTTGTTAAAGTAGATTCTGCTCTATGAGATTACTGATATCATTGCCAAAGCTCCGTGTTGACTTTGCATTATCGTATTGTCAGACTAACAGTTGTTTCTCTCTGTCTCAGTAACTATGTGGTTCAGTGTCTCATAGATCTCAAAGATCCCTCGATAAATACAACTCTGGCATCACAGTTTCGAGGAAATTATGTAGAACTCTCAAGACACAAGTCTAGCAGTCATGTGGTGGAGAAATGCCTGAAGAAATTCGAAGAAGAACACCAGGCACAGATCATATATGAGTTGGCGTCGTCGCCCGAGTTTAAACAGCTACTGCAAGACCCATATGCAAATTATGTAATCAGATCCGCCCTCGAGCTTACAAAGGTCTCTATCACAAGAAGAATTAATCTGTAAGTAGATGACAATTTTTGTTATGGTGAAGATTCTAACTCATGTTTCACTCCCTCCTCCTCCTCAGGGGCGTCTCCATGATGCACTGGTCGAGGCAATCCGACCGCATGTAACCCTTCAATTCAATCCGTACTGCAAAAGGATCTTCTCGATGGTTCTGAACAAACATCGATGAAGACGTGTACTAAGAACGCTTGGAAGCGGTGTTGTTATCATACCATGTAACTCATCGCTTGTCGCTATACCCGTCTGTGAAAGGAGATGATTGATTTCATGCAGCGTCGCGTTTTATCAGATCTTCTAAGTAGTATATGAGTCTGTAGAGTTGTAGGAGGAATAAGCAGTTTTCTGTAGTGTCTTAGATATTCCTGTGAAGTAGTTGTTTAGTGGTGTAATGTGGTTTTCGCCCCCCTCTCCTCGAGAATAATTGATCCTTATTATTGTGTGGACTACCATTTTCCTCTTGTGATAAATTAATTTTGAGTTTCTTTCGATTATTAATCTTGTATGGCAAACGTGTAAGCTGATTTCGGATTCAATGCCGGCACAGATATCAAATCATTGGGTGGTGTACGGATGAATATATATATATTATTAATCTTGCTAGCGGATGAACATGACAGAAGCAGATGTATTGAAGCGTTAACATGAGACCGTTGGAAAAAGATACGATAAAGAAATGGATAGAAAACATTATGGAAACAAATAACAAACACAAGATCAAGAATACTTTAGGAAAGATATTTAGGCTTGAAACGTGTATAAACACTTTCCTAAAAACGATATTTGCACCCTCTTCTCAATAAGATTGCTCTGGGTTTGATGCAAATAGTTTTAGTGGATATGACAAGCCTTAAGAAGATCTGTATTGAGCAAACAATAAAGAATCTTCAGAGAGGAATTAGAGAATGTCTAACTCAATCATTTGGAGAGTAAAGAAGAAGAGCATGAAAGAGTTGTATTTGTAATTTACCCCAAATAGCTATTTATAGATATTTTCTCAAAAAACATAACATTTGAAAATTAACTATTTTCTCAAAGACACAACCTTTGAAAATTATAACTATTTTTTCAAAAGACATGACATTTGAAAAATAACTACCAAAAAAATGAAAGAAAACACCTTTTCAAATAAATCTTTTGAAAAGATTTTTTTTCTTTTTAATTTGAACGATTTATAACATAGACAACGTGTAGGGAAACGCTGGTAGAGCTTGCATTCACTGCTTGATATGTTCAGATCAGGGAAAGTAGTTCCCCCCACCCGATAAGCTGGATCGCGATGCTTGCTACAGTTGTCTTCGAAGACGGTCAGATTCTTTCCCCCCGAATCACTGCATCCTTCTGTGCACGCAAGTAATTATTTGTGTACGATTTGCTCCCTCTGTATCCTCACATGCGATGGAAGACGAAAATATGCTTCGATCTCCCAGAATGAACCAATCCAAGCTATTTATATGTATTGTCTTGCAGTGACCGAGTGGAGGCACAAGGGCGTCAGGCTGTGAGGCAGGCAACATGTTTCTTCTCCTGCAACCTCTCGCTCTCCTCTTCCTCACCGTCCTGTTTCTGTACCGTTTATTTCGGCACGCCTATGGAGAGCCCAAGGGTTGTAAGCTTCCACCCGGCTCTTTTGGCTGGCTCCCACTGATCGGCAAGACCATGTCTTTCATCAATCCCCATTTGTCATGCACGACGGGTCAATTCCTGGAGGAGAACATCAAGCGGTGTGCATGCATCATCTTCCGTACCATGTGTACTTGTATGCATTAGCTGTTTGTTCATCGTTGCTTTTTGAAGGTACGGGAAGATCTTCCGATCGCATCTATTCGGTCACCCCACCGTGGTCTCATGCGACGTGGACTTCAATCACTTCATCATGCAGAACGAGGGAAGACTATTCGAGGCCAGTTATCCTGCGAGCATCCCAAAAGTTATTGGCGATTTCACGATGCTTGTTATGACCGGCGATGCGCACAAGCGCATTCGCGGCGTGGCTCTCGGCCTCTTCTCCTCCATGAAGACGCACGAGGCTGCCACTATTTCCGACATCGACAACATCGTCGTCCGGCTCATGGATTCTTGGAAGAACAAAAAGACCTTGGTTTTCTGCGATGAGACTCGCAAGGTTTTCAGCTTTCCTTACGAAAACATTTGCAAGAGAAGATAGAAATAAGCTGATGACGTTTCTTTGTGCTTCTGTCTCAGTTCACTTTCAGTGTGATAGTCAAGCATACCCTGAGCTTGAGCCCCGAAGACCCCGAGACCGTGCAGCTCCTCGATAACTACAAGACATTCATGAAAGGGTTTGTGTCAGCCCCAATAAACCTCCCCGGCACGGCCTTTGTCAAAGCTCGACGAGTAAGACATGTTATATATAGTATTCGGTGCTAGGAACATGAAACACGTTCATGGATACGATGTTTGAGATCGATTCTCCGTCGGCAGGCGAAGTTTCAGATTACAAAAATAGTGGGGGAAATCCGGGATCGACGACGGCGACAGAGGATTGCTGCAGGAGCGCCGGAGGTGGAAGGGACGAAAGATTTTCTCGACTTGCTGGAGTCCCATGGTGGCCTGGCGGAGGAAGAGATCTTTGGCCTCGTGATCGATCTTTTGATCGGAGGGTACGAGACCACCGCCATGCTCATCGCTATCATCGTCAAATTTGTAGGGAACGACCCGGAGATTCTGAGCGAGCTCAGGGTAAGTTTTCTTCTGTCGCTCGACCCAGGCTGATTCAGACCTCAAGAGCGTGTGCATGCATCGGTGCTCCGTGATGACAGGCAGAGCATGCTGCAGCGAGGAAGAAGAAAGCAGGAGATGAGCCACTGAAATGGCAGGATTACAAGGACATGCGGCTCACTCAGTGCCTCATAAACGAAGCTTTGCGTCTGGGGAACGTGGTGAAGTTTGTTCACCGCAAAGCAATAAAGCCCGTCCGATACAAAGGTATAAATGTCTTCGTGATTTGTTCTACTTGTCGAATCACAACAACAATCACTGAACTTTGATTCTTCCTGCATGCGTTATGTCGTGATCAAGAGTTCGAGATTCCTGCTGGGTGGAAAGTTCTGCCGATACTTTCCGGTGTTCATTTGGACGGTTCTCTCCACAATGATCCTTTCCGGTTCGACCCACGGAGATGGCAGGTACGAAGCCATTCTCCTCTTTCCCACTCACCATGAATCATCAGACCATGATCTTTACTGCACCGTCGCATGGTCACGTAGAACGAGGAGGTGGAGATCGCAAGGAACTTTATGCCATTTGGTGGAGGGAAAAGGTTGTGCCCTGGATCTGATCTGGCATGGTTGGACACCTGCATTTTTCTGCATCATCTGCTCCTCAAGTACTCATGGAAGACGCAGGAGGAGGATGACTGGCCCATGTCCTTCCCGTTCCTCGACTTCAAGAAAGGACTTAAGATTGCCATACAACCTCTGAGCGATCCATGTCCTTCTCAGGAGCAGGCCACAAGTTGATGTATCCACTAGTTCTTCAGTAATATTAGTGGACTGACTGCTAATGTGAGATTTGGGTAATTTCAATATCATTAGATAATAAGGAGAACAATATGTTGTATTTCTCTCGCTTCTCTCCCAGTGGGTCTTTGTATGGATGGTCGATATAAAATCTATAAGAAAGTTCTTGGAAATTAGGCCAAGATCTAACGACTTTGACTAGCAGGCAACGCGGTCGGGTTTTGAGTCTAATCAGATTTATATCTTCTTTGAAATTTTGTATTATTTTAACCGATTTATCGAGCAATGATATTCTTAATATTATTTCACCTCTTAGGCCATGTTACGATCTTAAGAATCGGGCATTGGCTTATATGGGTCAAAGGTCACCCCGAGAACTCGGGAATGCAAAGTTGACCTTATAAAAATTGGTCTTCCATAAGTACCCCCAAGAAACTGAAACATAGCACACAATAACAAGTGCTGTACACCGTGCCATTGCCATGCAAGTCATCGTGATCTGCGCGAAGAGGAATATAAGCATGCAAAACAACGAACATGTGATATTGCAGAGAAAGAAAACATGAAGCTGCAGAGAGAGACTAAGACATCATCATCATCATCGTAAACACACATAAACATAACATAGAGGACATATAAAATTTGGTTAAAATGATGGGGGCGTTTATTTATCCGAGGATAGTGTTTCTAACTCTCCAGTTTTCTACAGTAGTCCATCCCTCCTTCCGGTTTACCGTCAAACCCTAGCGTCATACACGCCTCGTCGCACTCCTTGGAGCATTCCTGCTCGCTCACGATCCCCAGAGGAATGCACTTCTTCATGCACTCGCAGTAGCAGTTCTGGCTACCCTCGATCCTTGCGACGAAGGAAAGAAACAGCAACGCGCACATGAAGAGCACCGTGGTCGCCTTTTGATAAGCCATTACTTCCCCTCCTCGATCCTCTCTTGTGTTCGTCCCCTCTTGAGGGTTAGGATAGGAGGAGGAGGAGGAGCGTGGGTGGGCGGAGGCTGAAACCTGTTGCTGACGGAGGAGGGAGGCAAGGATCCGGAGGACGAGCTCTAATGGAAATCGATATGGTTAAAATAGGAGCTTCTGCTCTGCTATATTAGCGTGTCGTTGCTGTCCCAAGGCAGTTGACAAGGTCAAATCCCCTTCCTTGCCAACCATCTGTCTGTCTCATCACCGGCTTTTCATGTGCGTATCTGTCACCTCTACATTTGCGTCTCACTCACCTTCTTTAGGAGTTATCCGCTAACGCCGGCAACCGTGTACGCTGAAGGCAGGGAGGGCAGTGTCACCCCTGACGGTATCTTTCTCAAGTGAACGCTCTTTGATGGTCCACACATCTGCAGAAAAGCATGGATCAGATGCTGATCGACGCCGTCGTCGTTCCAAAACATGTTTCAAGAATCACCGACCGTGTCGCGGGACGGTGGGATCACCGGGCGAATGGAAACGAAGAGGGGTTGCCAATATGAACGTCACGCTTTCACGCTCGTGAGTCACGTCTGCATCCTACGCGGCGCATGTCGGTCAACGGTCAAACGCCCAGAGCGGAGGGCACGTCCTCCATTTCACATGCCGCTTTGTGGTTTTGTTTACGCTTTGATTTTGTCCGTACGAGAAAGAATGTGCGACTTGTATCGCATATCTGATGATTCTCACATGTATAAACACTTAAATATTGAGAGGCGACTTGATTCATGGATTGTACGCGTGGGAGGTTGACCGTCCGTATGACGAAGGGCATGACGAAGGGAAACATGAAACTATCACTACCACACACACGTTGTTGCAAACCACGCATACGCTTCTTCACCGTCCAACCTATCGTCATCTGATTACCGCAGCAAAGTTTGAATATTAGTTTCTATTTATATAACACAGTTTTTTGCGAAAAAGAGAACACGATTAGACTTGTTTGTGGTGTAATCAATAGATAGGATGAGCTATCAGAAAAGTAATCCATGGTCAACGGAAATTTTCGCCGCATGTTGACTTATCAAAGGCCGAGCTTCTGAGAACGTGTAGTGGCATCCAGAGGCGATACATCTGAACCCTCCGACTGGAAACGGGTGGCGATTCACCGGTCGAACCAAAGAAATCCATGGTTGTCAACCCTTCGCGGATGTCTACGATACCGCGGTCAGGTTGATCGAAGCCTGTTCGTAGGGCTGCTACTCCGTACTGTGGGCATGTAGGAACCAGCACGGCTTGATCAAGACATGCGACACTATAAATTAAGCGTAGGAAGTCGTCGGAAATTGTGCAAAGCTAGCCATTCGCTTACCCTTTGTCCTCCTCTCCCACAAGCAAGCGTTGGTTTTCGTCTTCCTCGGATCCGTCAGGTATCCCTCTCTTGCGTCTGCTCTTGATGTATGTTGCGTCTCCTGCAGGAGCTCTCCTTTCTGGAGTACTTTTGTGCCTTGTGTTTTGCAGTTTGGAAATGGTTTCTGTAATCTACTAGCAAAAAGAGATGCGATGAGTATGTTTGGGAGAAACCCTTTCAGTTGTTACATGCATACTTTGATCCCTCGGGTGAGGTGATCATGTTCCAGCTGCTTACGCTCAGCATTCTTATGTATTGACCAGAGATAGAGAAATGTGTTCTAGATGAAAATATCTACTCAGGTTAATCAAGCAGTTCTTTAATGAGGTTTAATTAACACCAGTTAACCGGCGGCGTAGTCCTCAGCCGTCACAAGTGCACCCAATGCGGTGAAAAACCGATGATTAGGCAAATACAATACTCTCAGTTCTTCTTTCTCTTTCTTTTGGATTATATGTAGCAAAGCTTCCTCCCAAGAGTCTGTTTATGTGGCATTACATTACAATGACTTCAATTCGTCACGGAATTCCGGAACTCACCGTCATAGTTTGTGTACGTTCTTCTTGACAGGGCCATACTAGTGGAATCGTAACAATGGGTCTGTCCCTGTCCTTGCTTACGTGGGCTCGGATCGAATGCATGGGGAGCAAAATAATTGGTCTGGCAGAGACAAAAGATGCTTTACTCGGATCGATTAGCTTTGGCGAGAAAGACATCAACGTGAACTTGAGATCACTTGGTTTCAGACGAAGCGATTCATGGAAAAGGATGGCGTCCGATGTACCCAACGGCACAGCCATGGAGAAGTCTTCAAGCTTCAAGAGCTCGGAACCGGAAGTGATCCAACACGACGCTGGCTTTTCGAGGTGCCTTCCTGAGTTTTCCTCACCCAGGGGTTCGAGTGAGCTTGATGCAGCAGCTACCAAGCTGCAGAAGATGTACAGGAGTTACCGAACCAGAAGAAATCTAGCAGATTGCGCGGTTGTGGTCGAGGAGCTATGGTTAGTCTCCAATGGCACCATAATTCTTGGTTAATCTGTGTTCTACCTTTCTGCAACCTCACTCTCTGATACTGTTACTCCCTCTACAGGTGGAAGGCATTAGACTTTGCATCGCTGGAGCATAGCTCGGTGTCATTCTTCAAAGTCGAAAAGCCAGAGACAGCAGCTTCCCGATGGGCAAGGGCGCGAACCAGAGCAGCCAAGGTAATGAAGTGAGAGCATCCAATCCATCCGTGCATTGAACTTGAACCTCTACTGCTCGTTTTGCTCATCCAATCATGTTTTCAGGTCGGGAAGGGTTTGTCCAAAGATGAAAAGGCTCAGAAGCTGGCACTACAACACTGGCTGGAAGCTGTAAGAAATGAATCAACCTGTTCCAACAATATTCTTCTGCGTTAAATCTTACAGCCTAAGCATGTCCTCTGATGGGTAATTCTGCTGCGCAGATCGATCCACGACATCGGTATGGCCACAATTTGCACTTCTACTACGATATCTGGTTCAAGAGCGAGAGCAACCAGCCATTCTTTTACTGGTGAGCATGGAATGCATACATGCTTCTACTAGGAGATTATTGCCTTCTGTTGATTGAACTCTCAGTGCTAACATCCTTCGCTTTCTTTCTTTTACTCATATTGAAGGCTGGATGTTGGTGATGGAAGGGAAATAAATCTTGACAAGTGCCCAAGAAACAAACTTCAAAACCAGTGCATCGAATACCTCGGACCTGTATGCACCACCTTCAACTCGTTCTTCTCCTCAAGTTGCTATATGCAATGCATGAGTTCACGATGATGACTAACAACAACAAGTGTTCTGTATGCAGAAAGAGAGGGAAACATATGAAGTCATCGTGGAGGATGGAAGGCTTGTCTACAAACAAAGTAAAATGCCTGTGGCCACCACCGAAGGTTCCAAGTGGATATTTGTTCTCAGCACATCAAGAGTGTTATACGTGGGTCAGGTAAATGTCAGGCACCATAAACCAGCATTTGGAACATCTACATGTATGTATTCTCGATGTGTCTGATATCATCTTATGTCCTACTATGGGCAGAAGAAGAAGGGGAAGTTCCAGCACTCGAGTTTCTTATCTGGGGGAGCAACGACATCCGCAGGAAGATTGGTGGCAGTAGAAGGGGTGCTAAAGGTAGGCAAGTTCTCTAATGGGGAAGAGAAGCTATCGGCACCAGAATCTACATAGTAGATGACGTTAATTGGTGGAGGAACACATTCTAATTAAATCTTGTTTCCCCCTGTTCTGGTGTTCTTCAGGCCATATGGCCATACAGTGGTCATTACCTCCCAACAGAAGAAAACTTCAAGGAATTTATCGTCTTCCTTCGGCGCAACAACGTAGACCTCAGTAATGTCAAGGTAAATATATGATAAATTCTCACTCTTGGTTGAATTGTTTCTGTTCTCTGAAAACTCTCTTACAGCCGTTGCAACACTATAAAGAATGTTTTACGGACTTAATGACCGAAAATAACAGAACATATGGTATCTTCCTCCTCCATGCATGCAAAGACTGTTGCCGTCTGTAACACGTACGATGTGTTTGATTCGCAGAGATGTTCCATTGACGACGACGATGAGCATCCGTCATTCAAGAGACGTGCCGATGAGATGGCAGTGGATTCCACTGCGGCTCGGGATGCAGCGGCGGTTGCGGAAGCTTTGCAGGAATCCAGCGAGCAAGAAAGCAGCGGTACGGAGGAAACGATGGGCGGGGAGAAGGCGTCGGAGCTCGGGGAACGCTTGCCATGCAAGTGGACGAGTGCTGCGGGGGCTCGAATTGGGTGCGTCCGGGATTACCCGACTGACCTCCAATCGAAGGCACTGGAGCAGGTGAACCTCTCGCCGAGGGTTGCTGCGTCGCCCAGCGGCCACAGAGCCCCTGTGCCATCTCCTCGACCCAGCCCCAAGGTGAGGCTTTCGCCTCGGCTTCAGTACATGGGCATTCCGAGGCCCACCGTCTCCCTCACTCTACCCAACCACAGGAGGAGATGCTGACACTGCGGCACACGCAGCTTTGGTGTACAAAGCTTCGAGTGAGCTACCAATTGCTTTTTCCTTTTCTACTATTTTATGGAGATTACTGTAAACAAATCTTAGTTTTTTTTCTTCACTCTCTCTCTCTCTGTCTCTATATTTTTTTCGTTCCGCTTGGGATTCTGAAATCCCAAAAGGAATGTAAAGAAGGATATTCTTCCTGTACTTTTAGAGAGAGATGTAGATTATGGTCCTTTTTTTCGTCTCTTGCTGGTTTATGTAATATATATACTGCCTGTAATTTGATGTTTACATCAATCTGATTAATTTACATTATGGAAGTTCAGAAGTGTAAGCACAGAGACCTTTTTAGTTGTATAAGCACAGCTCTCTTCAAGTTTGAGTTTGAGTTTAAGCTACTGGAAGAAGAGGCTAAAATGTATCAATCTTCAAATGACTTCAAACTTAATAATGATCGGACTAACCAACAAGGAAAACTTGATTAGAAATAGAAGCCAACAGCCCATTTAGCATAGTTCATCAAAGAGAGGACAACCATACAAAGCAACAGACAGTTTTCGGTGCCATGTCAATCTTCATATGAATTGATGGATCATCTTAATTTGATTGGCCAGGCACAGAAAACCCAGAGATCATTTCAATCCCCTTGTTAGAAAGAAAAGAGAAAGAAGAAATTGAACTTTGACTGTAATTCTGGACAGATCATAAAAGGATAAAAAAAGAATCTAATCAATCTCATAAAATGATAAATCAAGAGATATCAAATCCCTATTATTTGATAGAAATCAGAAAAAAAAAAATATGCTGATCATATCATATCATATATGGTAACTTCTAACACTCCACCGGGTAAAATACATGAATAGAAGACCTCACGCAGACGATCTGATTTAGATCTCAAAGGGTGATATTTTTAGTGTGCAAGCAAACATAAGAAATTCAAGAATAATAATGAAATAACAAGGACAGCCATGTGGTAACAGAGCATCCATGGCATGTACAACAGGAACAAGCCATGTTCCAACCAAATGCATGTATCCTAGACAAATCCACAAGAAGCTTCTTGGACGCTTGGACCCACCTTCTTGTCAGTGCCTTTCAGCTTTTGGGGCACCTCAAATCAGCAGTTCACATCCATAGAGGCACATACTAGCTTTTCATTTGCGACTCGAAACAAAGGGAAAGAAAAATACCAAGTTGTACTTTCATTTTAGTTAATGGATGTCTACAGAGGAACAAGGATGGAAGTCGCAGCAGGACTTGCAATTTCTATAACTGGTTCCTTTCCTTGCTATCAAAATTAAGGCCCTCGATGCCTTTGAGCGTGGACTCGTAATTCTTGATTGCAGATGGTTTCCTTCCAGATGAAGTATGCTTGTGCTCTGCAGGCGAATTTCTTTGAGCACTCGAAACCTTGTGGAAAGTCACTGGGCTGGCCTCAGCAGTACGAGTGCGAGATTGATCTGTGTCAGGGCCCACCATGTCTCGGCTACTAGAAACAGCAGCTCGCCTTGATGAACCGCTTGATCGTCCCATAAAGGTTGAACTGGAAAACTAATATGCACACATTCCAGATCAGGAATTACACAAAACATAATCAACCATATCTCGCAAAGCTATATCCATGCATCTGTGATTCCATGCACCAAAAAGTTGATTCAATATTTTCAAGCTAAAATCATAAAGCTATACGCAACCCCAAATCAATTATATATCTGGAGTGATAATCTCCACTGTTGATCAAATAGTTTAAATAAAAATTACAAGATCAAATAGCCTAAATGAGAATCATAGACACGTTCGTCCATTATGATGAAAAATAGAAGACCAGCTAGTGGCAACATAACCACTAATTTTAAAGCTAGCAGACCACTAAAAAACCTTATGAACATTTAACAGTAATAAGTTCATTTATTTTCCATGTACTACAATTTTAGATGAGAAACCCACCATTCCTAATTTTTAAAATATTTTATGCTATTGTCCTTTTAATTGATTATTTAGAGATCACAAACCCATCATGACTACTAAAATTTCATTCTATACATGTCTGGAAGAATAAAGGTATAATGAAGCCTTATGAATATTTTTTTAACTAAAATAGAAACTTGTATGCTTACTACGACAGGTACAAAATTAGCCCATAATATCTGGGTGTATTAACAACAAAATATCAGAGGGTCACTTCCCTCTTCAAAAACCCCAATACTTGGTGACCCTAGCATGACTAGTTAACCACTTTATCATAAAAAACATGTCTGACAGAGTGTTCAACAAAGTTTTTTAAGAAGCAGCAAACATTTTGAACTACTTTTAAAACATTCCATGGGATGTTGATTCTGTTATGCAACATATAAATAAGGATCTCTGAATCAGATTCAATATGAAGCCTTATGAATATTGATTCCATCAATATTGATGCTGAAAGTTAAACATACAAGCCGGATTTGTAAACTCACCATAGCATCTTTACTGGCAGATGTATCATTCCCCACAGGGGCCTTCTGCTTTGACGAGCTGCTTGCATTTACAGGTGGAGGTGTAACTCGTCCCCGACGAGAAGGGTCCATAGCCAACCAACCACTTGCCCTTCCTTCCTCACCTGTGCAGTCTTATAAGTTTATCACTCCAAATTATGAAGATGGAATCAGTAAATTCTTTTGAACATGCTAGTATGTGTGATAGATTAAGAACATATGTGCTTTGCAGGTCATGCAATGCAAATATAACAACCAATAAAGAGTAGTAATGAGAATAAGATCCACAAAGGAAAAGGGGAGAGAGAGAGAGAATCACCTGACTGCCTATCATTGGCCACAGCAGGAGCCAAGCCAGAGCTTGGTCCTGCACTTGCACCCTAGGAGATAGTAGATTAGGTTATCCATTTATTAGGAAATAAAAATAAAACATATATAATATCTTCATTTGACTAACAATAGCACGTGCAGGAGCACCAGCTATCTGCGATTGCTGATACTTTAAAATGGTCCAATCAAATACATAATCAAACTGAAAACCTGAAGAAAACAGATAAATCAATGAGCAAAACATGCACTTTCATTAATTGTCATTCTTTCATTAATTAACAGAAAACTAATCATGAATTTTACATAAAGAGAAGAAAAATATAATAAGAAAAATAAACCTTCACGGATGAAAAGGTCACGGAACAATCTCTTCAGATATCCATAATCAGGCTTATCCTCAAATCGAAGTGAACGGCAATAATGGAAGTACGAAGCAAACTCTGAAGGATATCCCCTGCATAATGCCTAAGGGTACAACAAAAATTTCTATCATAGAAACTGTAGGGAAAAGACATGAAAAGCTAAATTTAATAACATAAACAAGAGTTTACCTCAATTGATGTGGCAACTTTCTTTTCACTAATTTTTTCATACTTCTGCTTCTTGGTTCCTGCTTTTAGACCTTGCCAAGGAAGGCTGAAAAAGAATAAAGAACCTACAGTTAACAATTTGAGATACCAAATTAAAAACAAAAAGGGAGAAAGGTGGTTCTACTAAATTAACAAACCTTCCTCTTAGAAAGTACATAAGAACATATCCAAGAGATTCAAGATCGTCCCTCCTGCTTTGTTCTAAGCAGAAGTAAAACAAAAGTCAGAATCAAGAAAGAACAACAAAAGAATGGCATAAAAAGATACAGGAAATACAGGTTAGAATATTTAAGAAAAAAAAACTAATCAACTTATACAATCAGATCTGTAACAGCGTGAAAAAAAGATGATATGGGAAAAAACTCTGCATACCTATGCCGAGATGTGTGTTCACACTCGCATATCTTGCTGTCCCAGTCAAATTTTTGTTCTCTCTGCAATAGATTACAAGAACATTAAAAATGATGGTAACTTCTTGCAACCTGCAAATGTTGCACAACGTTCCATATGATTTAAAAAGCCTCTAGCATTGTCATGCCAATTCAAACATACTGTTCAATGAAGGACTAGGATGGAAGTACTCATGAGTATATATGAGATGCAAACTTCAGAAAAATAGACACTTGTTTTACTTAACAGCAAACCACAAGATTTGGAAAAAGAATCAGCCGCAAGTGCCTAAATATGGAAGCATAATAAAAAGAATAGGAATATGAAAACACACCATGTAGGAGTGTATTCTCGAGAGCAAGACACTCATACTACTTCAAGAAACCATGAAGAGAATATCAACTATAAAAGGGGCTAATTGCAAGCGAAGACACAGTATCTGGCCCTTAATAATTTCCATCTGAAATCAGTAACAGAGAATTTGGATGTGAAAAAAAAAACCAACACTCGTTAGCATGTTGTATATGATGTGCCTAGAAACTACAAATTCAGTTTTAACTATGAATGTTAATTAATATAAAAAGGATATTGTAAATAATACTGATTCACAAAAGTAAACTTATGCCAAGTAATATGAAAATTGATTTAAACAGACTGAAACAGGAAACAAAAAGCTAAACATCTTCAATCTTTATATATTTTGGCCACATATTTATTTAAAAAGTGAAAAAGAAAAGTCATAAACCACAAAACTGCCTCCATATGCCTTCACCTTGAAAAACAACAGCACAGCTTATAGCAATTTTTGAAGGAGAAATTTCACAACAATTAGCTAACAAAAGATCCGTCAGTTTCAAACATCAGATACAACAGCAACAAGAGAAATACTTCTTCACATTGCTTAGTCGATTATATCTCACCTATATGGAATATGCTGATGTGTTGAAGTATCCCTATACTTCTTTGCCAGACCAAAATCAATTATGTAAACCTATATGGAAATGCAAAAGCAACTCGATGAAGCAAATTATGATCATAGTCATTAGCAGATAAGAAATTTACAAAAACCTAAATAAATTTAAGAGGCACACCTGATTAGCTCGTCTACCAAGACCCATAATAAAATTATCTGGTTTGATGTCCCGGTGCAGAAAGGACTTAGAATGCACAAATTCCACTCGATTAATCTGAAGTGAGAAATCTTGAAAGATCAGGTACAGCCATATAACTTGGCAATTCAGAACAACCTTATTATCAATTTTGTAAAAATACGAAACCCATGATTAGTGTAGTAAAGTAGAAAGTATGAATGCATTTGGTAAAAAAGGTTAAGCTAAGAGGCGTTTCAAGAAAGCATGAAATTACTTGGTTGATGAAATGAAGGAAAATGAAAATCAATTGAACAAAAGAATATGGTGGCCATCCATAAAGAAAAGAAGCCTTCATACAAAGAGAAAGGAAGTTAGAAGAAAGAACTAAGTATGGAAAGTAGATGCATGCTAAAAAGATATTAAATTGACAGATGCAAGGATAAATCCAACATGTTCTCAAAGTTGAAAAGTATCATGTCATTTCAGAGAGGAGACTGCAGCAATAGCATACCATCTGATCCGCAAGCATCAAAACAGTCTTCAGAGAGAGTTTACGGCTGCAAAAGTTGAATAAATCTTCAAGACTTGGTCCTAGTAAATCCATTACAAGGACATTATAATCACCCTCAACACCAAACCACCTCACATTAGGGATTCCAGCTGTCCCAAAACAAAAAGGAAACAATAGTAAGAAATTTAAAAGTTTAACCTAACTGCCTGACAACAAAAGGGTTTAAAATTTTCATTACTTCCTCCTTGCAGGATCTTGTAGAGCTTTGATTCATATAGCAACTGCGGGTGCTTTGTCTTGACGTTTTCCTAACAAACAAGGACAGCACATAAAGACATGAAAAATTATCAAAGCCATTACAAGTACTTGATGCATCCAGAGGATAAAATGTTCAAAGCCTAACCTATAAATGACCACCTCATACACACTCATCAAAACAACTTCAAATTTCAACTCTCTCTTGAGAGACGCAAGACAACATAAAAGCACACACATTACACAAGTGATATCCAGAAAACTGTGACATACTTAGGAGAACAAAAAAAATACAAGAGAAAGTGATTGAAAAGTTCCAAGTGATAGTAAAAACATTATCAAAAGGAGTTTGTTCTTACCCCGGACCTAAGCAAGGACATCTACATGGAAAACTAAGGTTGCCAAAGCAAACTGTGTGATCTTCAGACAGAATCAGTTCTTATGGATGCAGTGCATGTGAACGATTTATTAAAAAAAGAAGGTTTTGTTTAACATATCTAATTTGTCAGCTGACAGAGGATACCATTATATTGAATTTTAAAGAAAAATCCGTACAAGTATTTTCAGCTAACATGATTCAAATTCAAGGGAGAAAAAGGAGACTCCAGGAATGTTCATAAAACTATAATATATATGTATATAAAGCTCAAAATAAGAATGCATTAAGCACAATATATAAGTGAAACGATAGTATCTGATCATCCAATCTAGCATGACAATCTAATCGAACATTATAATAAACGCAAATCCAAAACAACGAAAGCTATACTTACGAGCTTAATTGCAACTTCCTCGTTCGTTTGGATATTAGTACCTGCAAGCACGAGAAGAATCAGAAATCCCCAAAGAGGCAAACTTTAGGAGTTCCCGCAAAAAAAATCCACAGAAAGCAGCTCCAAAACAGACGCAATCCAAAGATAAAGCAACCACAGACCCAAATAGATCTCTCCAAAGGACCCGCTCCCGATCTTGCGACCGAGGCGGAACTTGTTCCCGACGCGAGGCTCCATCCGACCACCGCAATCACAAGCAGGAGACGCACCCAATTCAAGCTGTAGTCCTGGCAACAAAAATCACCCCCTCCACCGATCTCGCGAAGCCGCAAGGTCTCACCAAAGACAAGAAAATCCCACCAAATCGACGACCCGGGGAATGGAGATGAGACCGACGCCCATCAATCGGTGGCGGTAGGAATGAAACCCGACATCGATCGGCGCCTTGGGGTCTCCAAATTAGAGGAAGTGGCTCGATAAATTAGGGTTCCGGAGGAGGAAGAGGTGGGGAGGAGGGGAGGAGAAGGGGTCATGATCCTACGATGTCGTGTTCGCGCACGCTTTGATCCAAACGAAGCAGCGGTTGCGATAGCGGGCAACACAATCCGCCCCTCTCGCTCGCTCCCTCCCCCACGAAATAATAGCTTTGCTTAGCTGTGTCGGTTTTCCAACGTCGAGTTAAAAGGAGGGGTCCGCGGTTGTCGCCTTGGAATAGCTTCTTCCGCTGGGAGTCGATCGTGGTCGACGTGGAACTCAATTTTATCCTGATGCGGGGGACCCGCATGTATCAAATATATATATATATATATATATATATCACCATTATGTATTTGTCTCAATATGCTTCATGACTATTAATGTGTATGTACAAGAATTACTCCTCCCGAATTGCTTATATAACATATAAAGAATCCGCTTCGACATTCTCTCAGACAGGTGATCGGCGACGCTGGAAATGGCGAATGGAAGCGGCGGTGGCGACGGCGACGCTAGGGATTTGGGACGAAGAAGGATGCAGTAAGAGCATTCTCCAGGAGTGGCAGCTCCGATCTCGAACTGTCTTTCGGACCGCCTTCGTCCCCTCCCAAAACCCTAACCCTGAAACCCTCGTCGTCGCCGCCTCCAGCGACGGTTCCATCGCCACCCTCTCAGGTAATCACCGCGCCCTTAGACTTTCTTCTTGGAATTGAAGGGTTTGTGGTCATGTCTTTGCTGAACTCTACCTTAATTTGCAGTGAGCTTATGCTCACTCGATGAGAGAAGACAAAAAGTAAGGGCAGAAGGGAATGGAAAAGATCAATATCGATTTCCTTCTTTGTTAATGCAAAATTTCCTAGAACCTCTATTTGAACATGCAATATGGGTCTTGCCGGATGCCAATTGAGGGTATTAACATTGGATTTACATTTGGACATCTTTGTCTGTATCCGGCACATCTTCAAGTATCTAATCACCAGTGATATTGTGATGATGCTCATGATTTTCTATTTGACCGTTTTTGTGTTTTGTGGTTGGATAGTGTTTGGTAAAAACAAACATGAAATCATCTCAACATGCGAGGACAGGAAGTATCCAGCGACATTTCTTGCATTGATGGCATTGCCCTTTTCTAAAGCAGGTGGATAGGGTCTTCAACCCAAAGTATCTTCTTTTTTTTTCTGCTGATAACATTGCTTTTTTCTGAATCACAACAGTGTTGGCTCTTGATGAAATCGTTCTTTACTATCTCAGTGTCAGGATTATATGTGGCCCTTTACTGGCGGAGCCATGTTGTATCATTTGGGACACAAGGGCTCTGCATCTGGTTAACACGGATCCCATATTGGTATAAACCTGAATGCAAAAATGAGGTTGGTACACATGTTAGTTGTTTCATTTTTCTGATTGGTTTGCTTTGTTTGTTAAAAAGAGCATCACTTGGTTGGTTGTGTACGTTAATTTATCTTAAACCGTGAGATGCAATTTTACTTAGATGGTATACACCAACTGGTACTTACTGATTCGAGAATGAACCGACATGCAGATTGTCCGATATCAAACGGTCCACAAGTGGTCTTGTACCACATAGGAACCACCAAAATGGGGCAGTCCACATGTGGGTAGGTTGTCCATAGTGACCCTCCCCCAAGCCCCATCTTGGTAGGAGCCTATTGTATCTAACATCCATCCTTTACAAATATGATAAGTACTTGAAAGATTTATGTTTCATAGGTCATACATGTGTCTTAGAGTATGTTATGAAGTATCCAACAAGTGTCATACTTTGATGGGTATGCAATGAAAATTTTGGTGTGTCCGTGTTCATACGTGTACCTTTGACCACACACACTCTACATTGGATGGAGCCTCAAGTTCTGGGTTGCATTTTCAGTTTCTTTGAAAAGTGGTGCCAAAACAATTTTCTGGGTTGAAATTCAGAGAAACAATATATCAGGTTAAACTTAGCGCTATCTCAGAATGATTTTAAAGTATTTCAGGATGTTATAATTATCTTGTAAATAATTAATGCTGCTAGTGGATGTCAATGAGTTCCTTCTTTCTGGAATATTCTGCTTCAATATGTATCTCCCTTATGAATATACTAGTTTTGTTTGGATTCATTAATTCACACTAAAGTAGTATATGGCACGCATCTTGTTTTACTTCTGAACTGTGCTGCAATCTTTCCTTTTTAAATAACAAAAATCGTAGTCTTCTGTATTAGATTTCCCCTTTGAGGCTTGTGATACTGGTTCCAGGTTATCAGTTTGGAATCTGCTATCTGGTGAATGTGTTTGTAGTATAAACAGTCATGCACGGTGCAAGATTTACTGATTGATGATGACCAAGTAAGTTCATGCAACTATAGATATATGCTCAAACTGACACATCGTTCGCCTTTTACCCCATATCTATCATGAGACACCTGCCAAGAGGATGAATTCCCTATTGCTGTGTGCTTGCTTGACCACTGGTCTACCATCGAAGATTCTTGCTACCGCTTGGATTGCTGCTGACGCTGGTCTTCTCCTATCTGTGTGTCTGATCCGTTGATCATTCCTGCCTGAATATGCCACCACAATTGGGTGGTCTCATTGAGGTGGCACACAAAAGCCTCATCCGGATAAAATCCTGCATGCCATTCACAACATGAACCACGGTCTGCACACCACCAGGTTTTAGTAAAGTTCATTTGTTCATTTTTAACTGCTTCACAATTTGTTTACGGAAAGTTTCTTTTAAGTTTGTGGCATCAACACAATGCTTGCCATTGTGTTCTTCCGGCACCGTAAAAGATTTTACACCATCAGTTCAATGTCTGTCTATATGATTACATTTTTTGTAATTTTAACTGTTTATTATGGTAGTCTGTTGTGAAGCTTTGTCCAACTCTCATATATTATGTATCTTGACTATGTACTTTTAATTGGTTCCGTTTTGCTTTTTTGGCCCTATAACTATTTGGATCTGAGCCTGCGCTCACACATTTCAGTTTCAATGGAGTTACTCAACAAATGGAATTGGCTCCTCATTCGGCATTTTCTGTTTCCCTTTGCCCTCCTGGAGTATGTTTCTTTCTTTTCCATCTTTTAGCTGAAAAGAATTATTTAATAACATAACCCGTGATATAAGAAATTTTCTATTATTCACATTTTAAAATTATGCCTATATGGGTATTCAGGTTACAGACATGGTGGCCATGGAGCGAGCAATGTCTATAAGGTATTCATTCAGGTTACAGACATCGGTGTGGCCATGGAGCTCCTCTGGGGGATGCCCTTATGCTTATCACAATATAGCTTGGATAAGTAAACATGACAAATGACACTTTCGGAATCCTATCCTCTGGTTGGTCATTTTACCAAAAGTCTAAACTTTTGGATTCCTTTGTGTGGAACCCAAACACAATGGCAACTTCTAATAAGATTGCCACCATTTGGACAGAGTTGGAGACTTGGGAACAAAGAGTATATCAACATAAGGGTATAAAAAAGTCCTTAGGAACACCCGACAAACATTTCCTGACACGCCATATGTAATAACACACGGAATCAATGTGACGTGACCAACCCTACGCAATTGGCGAAGGTCAAACACCGACATAAGTAATGGTCAATCGAAGCAAACCGCAATTGGCTGACCAACCCTACGCAATTGGCAAAGGTCAAACACCGACAGAAGTAATGGTCAATCGAAGCATACCGCAATTGGCATTTCCTGCTTTTTCCAAATCAGGAAATCCTACAATTTTTGTTGCCAGGTATTAATAGTCAATTGAAACCGCGGGAAACTAAAACAAGCTTGGAGCCTGGCAATGCGCATTCCATTTGATTCTGATGGAACATTTAAACCATCAAACAGCATCTCAAACATTGATTTACTGAAGAAAAATCACATTTCCAGTAAACCGATTAAACCAACGAATGCTCAAAACTTGTGTTCTTCTTTCTTTACTATCAATCTGCTACTCCTTAATACAGACAGAGCATATATACATGTATTATCCGGCATTCATGTCAGATTGTTCATGTTACAGCATGAGCCACAATTTCCAGGCTTGCAACAAGGTTTGACAAGCCAACGAGAAGCATGTCTTGAAGATACAGCCAAGTCTCTAACATGCAGCTCAAGCAACGGTGACAGCTTCACCCTGTGCGCCTGTAACATTAGATAATCAATTAGGCATTAAATCGGTAAATGAGGACCTTCAGAGTATATATATATATATATATATATATATATATATATATATATATATAACATAGGAATCAATCACACTGAATTACATCTCTCAAAAATCTCCTTTGCCAGTAGCAACAGTGACTCTGTCTCTTCAGCCATCTTTGTGATCTTCTCTGCCTCCTTGACCGCTTCAGAAGCTAAGAATGATTTGGCCTCTGAATCTGCTATTTTGTAAGCAGCAGTTATTGCTGCTTCCTCTATTGAATCTATGGAGTAAGCCGACCCAGAATGTACCCTAGCACGATTTGCAGGATCTTTTTGTTTTGGGGTAGGAGTTTTTATTGAAAAAGAGGATTCTTTGAGCCTGTACCCCTTCTGGACCTACATTTCATGTTTAAACAACATGACATACCAGCTTGATAGCAGCTAAAGTGCAAAAATTATATGTATATGCAGCAACAAAATTTCTTCACCTTAAACCAACTTAAGTTCTGACCTCAATAAAAACAAAAGATATGTTGCAATAAAATAAATTGATGCACTCCTGCGGACTACCAAATAACCAATCCACTCACCAAGGAGGAAAAAAAGAGAAAATATTATTTGTTGGATCCCGATTCTAATAAAAACTGCACCCATATCTAATGTATGTGGGCTGAGCATGCAATCTAACCAAGGACTGGCACCAAATATAGAATGTGCATAGTCATTTGTCCACCACATATGAATGTGCAACTGCATGTGGAGCTGTCCTCTTTTCAACACCTCGAATCAGCCGTGAAAAATTAGTCTTGAACACAAACTGGACTCTACTCAATATGCACAACAAAGCATAGGATCTGAAATAATAATAAGAAATAAGACCAATATATATCCTTTCTCACTTCAACTGCCTAAAAACAACCACTTGCACCTTCCTCGATCAGAATCAAACAATGTCGGGCACAGGATCCATATTATTCTTTCATAGAACAATTTTATAATTTTATTTGATGTTTGATAACAAGGTCCAAGGTTTGAATCTCGTCCTCATCACTTATCATTTGCAAAAAAAATTTATTTGACATTTCACAGCATAAAAAATCATCATTTTGGGCCTCACAAGAACTATTATACAACCACTTCATGCAAACATAAATTGTGATCAATGTAATAATCTGCATATAAAATGTATGCCATCATATGTGATATCAAACAATCAAAAAGTGAGTGTGGCATTTGGAACAACTGTTTACCCTTTCTATTTTATTCTGTGCAACAAGCCGCCTTAATTTTGAGCTGAGCAACCTCCTAAAATTTTGTGGCACCTCATGCCTTTGCTGCATAAAATAGCAAAGAAGTCAACAGACTTTAAGGAACATAGCACCAGGAAGGAATCAATCCTGGCAAGATATGATTGCAAATAAAATAAAATATCCAAAATTTCCAATATTAAGGAATTGCACAAGTGCAAATCAATTTCCAACATAAAGGAATTGCACAAGGGGAATTTATATTGCTCCACCCAACATTAATCAGAAGTAGGTGCAAATCAATCATGTGAGTGCAAGGGATGAGAACATAGACAATGTAGACAATGTCCCAGGATTATTCAATCAAAAATCCAAGTCAAAGACATATTTACAAGTGCAGAGATTTGAACTATTTCAGCAGCCAAAAAAGAACCAGTCACCATATGAAACCTACCACAAATGTAGATGACATAATACTAGAGAAAGGCAAACTAGACATAGGAAATGCTAGTGGTTCCACACAAGCCCAAAAGAAAGTAAGTATACAACAGATATACCTTCCCTTCTTTAAGGTTCTTCTGAGATATTCATTGGTTTATTAATTCTACAACTTATTTGTAAGTTAATGGTTCTAATAATATCTTAATATATACGACCAAGAAAATCAGAATAAAATGAAAATCTATTCCAGTAAGTTTGTCTTCCACATTGCAAAAGCTAACATTATAAGTAATTTTGGTAACAATAAAAAATATTAAGCTGTTTTATTGCAGGTTCTGTTTGTAATTAAATACTTAACAAAAATGATTATTGTGCAAATACAACATCATCTATAACAAGAATTTGAAAACTATCCATTACAGGATTTACTACCCTACATCTACATAGCTCAGCTATTAATTTTGAGTCCAAATCAGTATATTGGTCCACACACAAATCAAGATAATTTAAATCAGAGTTAACATATGAGAACCTTTTCTCCCCTTAGTAATCAACTTCAGAAATTTTCCTTCAACAAATTTAAAGAAAGAAAGAAAAGGTAGATGATACAGAATTGAGCAAGCATGCTACCAATAAAATTCAGATCTCAATTCTACCATTAAAATGTAATGTGGGGGCACTGTTGGAGATCAACACTGTTAAACACAATCTCAATTTAGACACAAAATGAAAATCCAAACAATTTAAGGACCTTTTCTATGTGCAAAAGACATGCGTGCACTAAATTTGATTTAAGACCACTTCAATTAAAGATGTGGCAAAGCTGATGCCAAAGCATGGTCCAAGGAGGGTCAAAAAACTTTTAGATCTATCAATTAGAAAAATAGAAATATTTAATGATTCTAGATTCTTTATCAAATGAAAATAAGCTCAATTTCTGTACCAACTTTTCATCTAATTGATAGTAGATCATAAGGTTTCTAGTTGTATGTTTTTCTTATTTCCTCACCTTGTAAATATTGCAAATCATGTTTAACATAGTTACAGCTTCATTTTGGAGTCTTCATATTTAACTTGAAATTGGTAGGACAAACCTAATGTCATAGATAAGATTAAAGCTCAACAGAAGCATATAAGCAAACTATGTGAAATTGACAAGTAGAGCAGCAAAAACTAGTCTAGTTGTGAAGCAAAAAAGATAAACAAGCAGAATATAAATGTATCCCAAGATTCAGTTTATATACGCACCAACAAATAATAGAATCTAGGGATTGTTTTCATCAAATGTCAAATAAATGGGAAACAAAGACAAATTGTTTGGTTTGTCACACTCAGAACTTTCAAGCAGACTATGAACAATGCATTTTCCTTATTCTTGGAATTAAAGCGATCCAATAGGACTACCTATCTAAAGAAGTAACACATGACACAAAAACTCATGAAAGAAATAACAATGCAACCATGGAGAGGAGGATGTGGGACCAGAATTGATGTAGGCGGTAGAAGTTTGGACGCTTAGAGGTCTAGCATTGACATGCATCATAGAACATTTGATCCCAACAAAATCAAACATAGTTAGTCGGCTATTTTCAAGAATGCATGAGTTAGCACCTCCATTGTGACCGAAAAGGCACAAATTTACTGTAGGAAAAAAGGAGGGGGAAAAAAATTAAAGGCACATGATTGCATGATTAGTAATGCTAGCCCTGACCATGGTTTGGTTTGAACCGGAATTGAACCAGGTTGGAACCAAAACCAAACTGATCAGTGGTTTGCCAGTTCCAAATTGAAGCAAAACTGGACCTGGACGATTCAAGTACAGTTCTTGGGTTTGGGAAACCAGAACTGGTGGTTCCAATTCCGATTCAAACTGCCGGTTCCATGATTTAAAAAAAATTAAAATATGATTTTTTTTTAAAATTATTTTTAATTAAAAATACAAAAAAAAATTGAAAGTTCGAACCAGAACTGAAACTGGCGGTTCCGGTTCCAGTTTGGAAACCAATGTAATGCACATAAGTGAAGCCTCCAATCTCTGGTGTTATTTAGACCACAGAAAATCATGACAACTCAGACATACTATGAGGGATCATCATATAAAATCTGAGATTCCAACTATGACAAACATGAACTGCTTGGATAAAAAATTCTTCCACACAAGTGAATTTTTCTTTCATTTCTTCCAAACAAAATGAGAAAATATCATGGATGCTTCTTTCACCAATTAACATGAAAAAAAAAAACCCACAAACCTCTATGAAACTACAAATTGCACCAATTTCGGATCCATTAGGTTCTTTCATTGCTGCAAGTGCTTCGATTATCATGACAGTGTACCTGATAAACAAAAATTGGATCATAATGTAAGAATAAGTACTCGTATGCCCTGAATGAAGTGCTGAATATCAATCAATAATAAGCACAATCTAGAAGAATAAAACTTAATGTCTATGTAAAATCTTGAATAAGCCATTGAGATTCTGGTAAGCAAAATAAGCCATTGAGATTCTGGTAAAAAAAAAGATTATAATCAAAGCAATCAGAATATAAAGAAGCTAGCACATAGAGTTAATGCATTGTCAGATATTATAGCCACAGATCAATTCATGGCTACAGAACACATTACATCTAAAGAAAGGAAAAGGAAAAGAACAAACAACGAGAAATGTTCATTGGTTCTGTAGATGGGAATTTAATACAGTAGCATTCAGGCAAATTTAAAGTGTCTATATCTCAAAATCGATAACTAAATACTATTTGCAGCACCATGACAACATTATTGGTTACATTGCATCAGAGGTCTTGTCACAACTGCAAATATACATAACAACTTGATACAAGCAGTCGAGCACACCAAACAAAGCATCTGCCCAATTGATATGTTTTCATATATTATCTCGTCTTCTAACTTGCAGCAATGTGGAAATCCATACTCATAAGAAAGTAATGCATTATTATTCAGAAATAACATGGATAGCATCCTTATTTAAATCCGGGAGGAAAACACTAGATCACAATGAAAAAGTTGTCAAATAGAAGATACCCACCTAGGAGGGAGTTTTGCCTCTTGTGAGCTTTTTGTAGGATCTGCAGTTGCAGATACTCCATCTTTATGTGGTGCAGAGACAATAAGGCTCTGAGAACCAGATGGTGGGATGACTGGAAGAACCTTTGCTTTCGGTGTCCTTATCTTTTCCCTAGAACCTTGGCCACTGGCGCTAATGCTCATATTCCTCCATTTGTCCTAAATGTGGTGAGTGTGTTGATAGGAGTGATGATAAAAATATTTAACATTAGCAGGAAAAAAAGAATTTGTATCGTAGAGAGTAAATAGAAAAGTTCTGCTACAAAGTCATGAACTAGAAATATACTCAAATCATGATTACCTAAACAAAACTAAGTAGGTATAAATTAAACCTTTATGAAAAAGAGGATCACTTAACAGTGTAACGTGACAAATGCATGCACTCTGACAAGGCAAACAGAACAGGTTGATAAAGGTGAACAAAAACCCCACCTAAATGTCTCCAGATATTTGCTAGATCCATTTGTCAAGATTCCGTTGGCATTACTATATATAATAAACAGAAACACATTTACAACCAATACGCAGGGACCTAAAGCATTAATAATCCTCTCAATTATCATGTCCATAGACCCTACACAGGACATTTTTAGGACGTTAACATGGCAGTTTAAAGCAACAGAGAATGGATGCCCCAGATGCCACTGAAGCAAAATGCAACGAGCAAGTTGGGGTGTTATGAAATAAATATATGAGTTGGATTAGCAGAACTATGGTAACAACCAGGAGTGTTCTAATACAGAGGAATAGCTCAATGGTAGATATGGGAAGGGAAGTCAACCTATGGACTTTACAGGGACTATTGTGTAGTCAGCATTGTCTAGGTTAAGCAGAAAAGAGTGAGATTGTAATGATGACAGTCAATCATGTAAAGTGACAAAAGGGGGTAGAAACAGGCATGACAAGGAATGGATTGCAACTAGCAGCAGTTGTTTCCACGTTATCAGAACCTAGATTTAGAGTTCAATTGATGCAGTACATGGTTAAATTAGTTTAGGTTTGGGTTCTCCCCCAGGGAATATCATCTATTATTTTTGCTATTTTCAGGCAGATTCATAGTCATTGATGTAGCTGTCATGCCAAGGAAAATACTAACCAACTAAACCCTCTCATCCCAACTCCTGACCTACACCTGAACTTTCGCACCCCCGCTATCAACTTGCACCTCCAAGACCGAAGAATGTGACGAGAGGAGTCTTAAACAACACTATTGGTACCTCGAAGAATCTTCACCAAGACAAAAGACAGGCAATAAAGGAAAAAGATAACCGAAGTGCAAAACCCTAAACGAAGGAAAAGGTGCCGAAAGAGAAAGGACGTGGTGGAGGACCTTGAGGTCGATGTTGGAGCGGGTGGCGAGGCAGCGGCTAAACTCGGGGTCCTTCTGGATGGTCCGCCATTTTCCGGCGCCGTGCTTGTCTACGCCAGCACGCAGCGCTTCCTCCTCTTCCGCCGTCCACTTCTGCTTCGGAGCTCCCATCGCAAGCCCTCCTCCTTATTCACCTCAGATCGCTCTTATTCGACTTCTCGCTTGTTCCTCTTCTTCTGTCCACATCGAACCCCCGAGTCTTCTCCTCCCTTCGCTCCCCTTTTAGGGTTAGGGCTTTCTTTTCTTTTAGGCCGAGACGATGACACTGGATCGAAAACGGGGGGGAAAACTCAATTTTATTAATATAATTGTTTTATTAATTTCTTAAAACTCGTAGAAGACCACGTGTGATTGGACCCACCAGTCGTGTCCACTTTCCTCCCCGTGGGCCCAGCACCGTCTCCTAGCTGATGGGACCCATATCCCCTCGAATCAAAGAGGCCACATTTCTTCGGTGTTGAAAAGGCTGTGGTTGGGAGTTCTCAAAGACCACGGCAGTGAGACGCAAGTTAAGTGGGTGTCTCATCATGTATATGGACGACCAGGATTCGAGGAAAAGATCAATAGACGGCCGAAGATTTGAGCTTTGGTGGTTCCCGGATGCCCGAAGGAACGAGTGTAGAGGGATGGACATGGGAGGGTTCAGATACGGCGATTGGACCGGGGCCGTCGAAGGTGTTCTGGAGACTGGAGAGGAGCCGCAGCTGCCAGGAGGAGCCAAGGTTCATCTCGTGATCCCCCTCCCTCCTGCTTGCGACCGATCCTCCTGAAACACCAGCAACATTCGCATTTGGAGTTCGATTCTTTACTGACGTTTTCTTTTCTTTTTCTATTTTCGGCTGCGAATATTTGGTCTGTCTTTTTCCTTGGAAAAAATCGTTAGTTTTCTTGTTATTTGAACTGCATTCATCTTACATAAAAATCTCATCCTGCATGGGAAAGATGAAATGACTTTCTACAATCTTGGAGCTCCCCCATGATGCATCGTCATTTGTTTTGGTTTTGTTTGACCAACAACACGACATGGAACTTGTATTTTGCATAAATCTTCTCATAGTGATTATTGTTGGCTTTACACTATTTCACCTCACTCTTAAATTATACTTTACTTGCAACTGTTCTTTAGTATTCTCTTATAATTTGTCATTGTTCTCTTCTAAACAATTATTGTAAAAAATTGGTCATTTATGCAAATCAAAATCTGAAGGGTTATTATTAGTAGTCTTCATTGCTTCTGCTCATCTTGCTTGTTCTATTATGTTCGGCTCAGAAACCTTGATGGTTAACTTAACTTTGCTATTGAGGATGGGAAAACACTGTATAAGTCTATATTGATCAAGTCAAATAAAAAATAGTAAAAAGGAATGACAAATATCTGTGTGATTCTTTTTTTTTTTTTGCCAAAAGTCTACATAATTTAATTTCCAATGCTCTTCATAGTTCTCTGATTACTAATATTGTATTCGCACTCCAAACTTGTCACATGTAGGCTTTGCATTTTTCATTACTAATATTGTATCCAGACATCAGCAGTATTTATTCTATTTTTCGTTTATAAACACAAGATGTATATGAAGAATACACTCTCTCAACTGGTAAATCAACAAGCTGACTTAGCAGTTCTCTCTTGGCCTTGACAAAAGGAGACTTATATAATTAATTTGTTCTCTCACTTACAGTTGCTTTTCATTCATGTAGCTATGTTTTGCAACTGCTGCAACAGCTACCTGTTAAAATGTGCATGTGTTTGTCTGATAAGATTTTTGCAGTCATAAAGCATAAACCAGAGCTTGACAGTATGAATATGAATTATAATACTTTTGAAGTTCTAGGCACAAGACTAATTTTCAATCTTTATTTCACTAGTTGCCTATAAATTCAATTAGTGTTCCATGGACATTTATCACTTGTAATTTCTTTGTACATATAATTTTTTATCAACTAGTTGCATATGAAATGCACTGATCCTTTACAGAGACATGTAACTTACTGATTTTCTCATAATTATTTCTTCATCATGGGTAGTTACTGAATAACATATAATTTTATAAACTTTGGCGACCTACTATTCCTTTACATAGGCATCTAGAATTATGTGTACTTTGTAATATCAACCAATAGATGATTGTAGAATTACTAAATGTATGAACTTAATTTTGAATAAGTTTCGATATCAAAGCATCATAAATCTAGATGCAATGCTAGTTTATGTGGCTTACACTTAAAAGGATATTTTTATCTACAAGGGACATCATCTATGCTTATTAGAAATAACTATTCTAATAACAGGAGATTTCTTAAAAAACTATTATGCATAGTTCATTAGCAGATCCATAGGAAAGGTTTTTAATTTTGAATAATACTGCCTGTACCGGGTTGTCATGGACAAAATTGTAAACATGATGTTTAATATAATGTTCATGTATGTCCATATCCTTCGGTTTATTCAAGCTTTGCACAACATGTAGAGGGACGGTTGAAGGCTTAACAGCCCTAATTTAGTTGGGTTTGGTGGTCATTTTAGACTTATAAATAAAGGTTGTGTCATGTGAACATTTGTGGGAGATCTCAGTCTGTAGTGGACCATTTTGGATCCTTTGTTGTGCGATCGTTCAGAGCTTGTGGAGTCTGTTTGTAATTTGCATTGGTTATGAAGTGTTTCTTGAAATGATTACTTGTGGATCCCAAGCGAGGCGCTTTCTCTAACTCGTTTTATCTTTTATAGGTCCTAAGGGACCCTAGGAGGTTTCGAGGAGGCTGACCTTTGCGGACGGACACACAAGGGTGCCTTACGACTTAGGCAAAACCAGCTAAGTCCATGACAGATGGTATCAGAGCGGGACAAGCACTCATAGAGACACTTGACATGCAAACGTGGAGGACCTAGCGGGGTTACGTTGAGGGTAGCCAGCACGCGCGACCGTTTTGGAGACCCTTCGAAGATAATGGAAGACAATAGTTGTTAAATCCTCACCAACGGTGATCAGTGCTATTGAGAGTAGATTATCTGCTTCATTTCCCAACAGAATGTCAATCGAAAGGGGAATTGATGCAAACCTACTTAGAAGTGACAACTAAGTGAAAGAAGAGTCGATGGGCAAATTTTGTGGAGGAAAGACCCAAAAACTTTAAAAGTTTGTGAGGCGATGCTCGTTAAAGCTCCAACAAACATCCACCTAGTTCAAGTAGCATAAGGTATTTGAGAGACTGACACATAGTAAAGATGGTCTTTTCCTTCATCTGAAGGATTCGCAGGAACCAACAAAGATCAACACAACTCAACCAACCCCACACTAGAGTCAGAGTCATTGGCAAGTTGAAACAGCATGACGGATCAAAAGTTTGACTACTCAATAATAATGGTGGAGAGTAGTTAGGAGCCAACAGATGCATTGCAACTGGAGTAGAAGATTGAAGACTCAGCAAAGGCGAGGAGTTGTAGTGTCGGCAAAGACTTCGACGAGGACATCGAAGGAATAAGTAGGGGAGAATGTCACAGACAAAACTATCAACATGGTGTTTAATGTAATGCTCATGTATGTCCGTATCCTTCGGTTTGTTTATGCTTTGCACAGCATGTAAAGGGACGGTCAAAGGCTTAACAGTCCCAATTTAGTTGGGTTTGGTGGTCATTTTAGGCTTGTAAATAAATGTTGTGTCATGTGGACACTTATGGAAGATCTCGGTCTGTAGTGGACCATTTTGAATCCTTTGTTGTGCGACCGTTCAGAGCTTATAGAGTCTGTTTGTAATTTGTATTGGTTATGAAGTGTTTCCTGAAATGATTGTTTGTGGATCCCGAGTGAGGCGCTTTCTTTAACTTGTTTTCTCTTTTGTAGGTCCTAAGGGACCTTGAGAGGTTTCGAGGAGGCCGACCTTTGCGGACGGACACGCAAGGGTGCCGCACGACTTAGGCAAAACCAGCTAAGTCCATGACAGGACGGTACCATCGATTGGGGTTGTTTCTGCCCCGTTACCACGTGGAATCAGTCGATGATGATCGATTTCGATCGTCGCCGCCTGCTACAGGGCGGTATTAGCCGAGGGAGAAGGAAGAAGAGAGAGAAGAAAAGGGAGAACCTACAGATCCGGTGCCGCTCTCCCTCGATGATCCCGATCCATTGTCTCCCTCCCTCGTCGGACGCCATAGATGAGATGTCACCTCCTCCTCGTCTGAAGCGATGAGGCCTTTGCGTCATCGGTGACTTCTCCTCATCCGCGTGGGAAGAAGAAGCCTCGGCGACACCGAGGCTTCGGGGGAGAAGAAATGAAACAACGTTGCCCTTTTTTTTACTTTATTATTATTATTATTATTATTATTATTATTATTATTATTATAATATATATATATATATATATATATATATATATATATATATATATATATATATATATATATATATATATATATATATAATATCTCGAGTGGTACGTTAGAACGTATCGCTCGGTATACTCATATCGTACCATAGTGAGCTGAGCTCGATAATCCGGTATAGTATGAAATTGTGAACCTTACATAGGACAATCAAGTTAGAGGTTACAACTGAGTTATTTAATCAATCATAACAGGGATTTATTTGTTATGGTCAAATATGATCCTGTCCAAGGATAGTTTTATGGCCATTTTTGTTCTGCTCACAAGTATTAAATCATAAGTTCCTGAAAACAATGCCCAGTATGTACATCCACAAATGACAAAAATGTTGGTTGAATTCAGTGATGAACATGAATGTGCTAAATGATCTAAGATTGCTTGTAAATTAATGTAAAAGTATAAATTTTTTTATCTTAAATAGTTTATAAACTAAAATTTTTGAAAAAATTATTATCGAATACAATCAGAAAATTTTACATTCTCTAAACAACCTATAGTATATCTTATTCTTGAATAACATATTCTAAATAGGTGTAAAATTGGAAGCAAGATTGCATCTTTTGTTGGACTATGTTAAGCTTGCAATATACGATGATGATAAAACATTGATTTATTGCTGAAAACTGGTTTCTATTGGTTATGTAGATAACCTCAGCATGTAAGTTTCACGCCTTGAATGAAATTATGTCGAACAAATATTGGGTTCTGTTATTTCGTTTGTATTCAATCTAAAATGTGTAAAGAAACTCAAGCTTTCTGGGGCCTGGTACGTCAAACGATTCTTCTTTTTTTCCAAAAAGAGAAAAAACTATATTAACTCAAAGAGCGATTACAAGGAAAAGCATGCTCATCGGACCACAAAATAGAGAAGAAGTCAGGATGCTAATCCTGCATCCAACTGAATCCTCTTTGGACCTTTTAGCAAAAGAAGCAAGCCAGCGGGCACACTGGTTACCATCCCTAAAGGTGTGTAACACCCTCCACTCGATGAACAAATCAAGTAGAACAAAAATCTCGTGAAGAAAGTTAAGGAACCAGGGAGGAGGTTCCTCCTTCAAAACTTTTACAATCCATTCCGCATTGGTTTCGATAATGAGTTTATTTCCACCCAGCTGGGTTGCAGCCAAGAGTCCATCCTTGACTGCCAATAGTTCATTCGCCCAAGAGTTGCCATCCTGTATAAATCTGCATCCTGCAAAGAGTCATCTGGCAGTGCTGTCTTTAGCACAAAACCCACACCGCCCATCTTTGAATGTGCTTCGAAAGCTCCATCAGAGTTGAGCTTGATCCACTCTGCTGCCGGCCATGACCAACACACTTGAATAGAGCTTATGACCTATTGCAGGGACTGCATCCTCAGGCTGGTTAATACAAGTACTGTCATACAAGTATGAGATAGCCCGATAAGCGACTGTTGAATGGGGAATCCGAGAATTATAGAACGCAGCCTCATTCGAGCCATCCAAATCATCCAGAGGTTATATGCGATTAAGATAACCAGATGGTTGGATGAAGGAGAGAAAAAACCTTCCTTTAACCAGGATCCATCCACCCAAGAAGAAAAGGACTGGAATTGAATATTAAATTTCAGTTTAAGGGATTCCCATACTTTCAAGGAAAACGGGCATTCAAAAAATAGGTGTTGTTGGCTATCAGCACCAGTAGAGCAAAGGAAGTAGACATGAAGGTCACAAATTTGAAAACTAGCCAATCTTCAAACATTAATTACCATTATGTAGTTGTAAGGAGTTCTGTTGAAGCATTGCTAAGTCTTTTAAGAGTCATTACATGGAGTTTCAGTTTCCCAGATTATTGCTACTCGTGCATTTGCTGGAATACTTTCTTCCAAAATCTGATCTAGCATCATGAAACAAGTCTCATTGCTCATGGTTATTCCACAAAAGATAGTATCCTGATTTTAATTTGAGTATTGCCTCATTTTTCACTTGTTCTTTTCTGAAACTAATGTTGACTATTTACATTTCTGAGACAAGTGGTGATCCACCTTAAGTTGTTAATTCACATGCATACATCAATCTGTAAAATCATCATTGCAATGAGTTTGAGAAATCTTGGATCATCTCAATATTTTTGTGGCAAGAACCAAGCTGCTTAAGATTTGGAGCACAGCTACATATGTTATATAGTTAATGCAGAACAATAAGAAATACGCAGAATCGGAGCATTTTGTTATTCCATAATATTTCCTGTTTTCTCTAATTTAGGATGGATTTGGAATGCATGCAACAGTAAAAATGTATAGAAGACGAGTAATTGTCTTCAGTCTATGTGAAATCAATTGGAGCATCAGAGGCTAATATATCATGCAAGAAATCTTGTTTATTTGGTCTTTGATTTGAATGATAGTTATGAAGATACAATTTATTAAGTGGACAAATGACTCTCAGCAACTCTTTCCCATAGCATAACTATTCATAATTGGGCCTGTCAAACAGGTGAGGAAACTCAAAACAATTACTTAAGACCACTTGCTAGATTCCCAAGATAATTGCATGTTGTCATCCATCTAAATTGAATTGCAGTATGCAAGTCTTCAATGTTCTGTTTGAAATGTGGTCCAACATTCGGACATTAAATTTCATTTTTATATTAATATATACTGCACAAGATCATTTAATTTATTACATGCTAATGAGATATGTGGTCCACTATAACAATTATTTGTGGCAAGGCAGTTCCAGCAAGTCTGTATAAAAACCAAGAAGAAAGTCTGTATAAGATATTGTCTTGTTATATAACTGCTTTGTTGATTCAAACAAAAAAGGCTGATTCACAATGATGATAGACAGTATATCTTCTGATGAACTTAATCATTAGATGTGATTCTGTGGTCACTCCTCCGTAATTTACCTTACACATTTATGGTACACTCAATGTTCAGATTCTTGTTGTTATCTACAGAATCATATGCTCTTAAGTGAAAAGAATCTAACATGGTGTCTTTCTATGTTCTAATTGTAGCTTACCAGATCAAACCATGAATCCCAAATTGGAAGCAGCAACACAGATGCAAAAGACTAATGTTGAATGAAGCATGAGTGGAATTTAGACTGTGAAGCTCATGTATCCATGCCTTCTGATATTTCCTTAAGAAAATAAGGTATGTATGCACATGTGATTTTGACCACAATTTCTTATACCGTAACAGTAAAGATGTCATTGCAAGTGGAAATGCAGAAAAATACAAGAGGAGAATTACTGGCTCTGCTTAGTAAGTGAAGATCGCAAGAGCTGGGCTTTGATTGCATTCAGCGTCATGGCCATGGAAGTGACTGTTTCTGAATCTGCTGTGACAGAGCATTCAAGCGTAGGGGACCTCTCAAATCTTTTAATTTCTTCGGGAGGGATATAGTAGGCCTGAGGCCTCCATCGCGGTATGCATTGTCACAGGACCATCTCAATCACCATCTTACAGAATATATTTCCTGGATCCTCTCAGTATTCAAACAAAATAAACCCCAAAATCATGGTAAAAGTGTCGTTGGATATCATCCTGTCAGTGTATTATCTACTGAGAAGTAGCATGGATCATCTGATAGTCTCTGTCTTTATCTTCTACATCTCTTTCAAACCAAAATGTGAATTGAAATGGTGGACATATATTTCTGGCAATGGTGATGATTGAGGCCATCTGTTTATTTGCAGGAGGCAGGTGGAGCCATGGTGGTTGGTGGATAAAGGCCGGCTGGACACAACCATGCTGGCCAGGATAACGAGACAGAAGATATGGGATTGATGTGTACAAAGGCAAGGAACAAGATAAAGATCTTCAAATGAGCAATCCATGAAGGATGACCGATTGCGCTGAATAGAGAGGAAAGCAATGCACATGGGTGGCTCGACCCAAGAAGTGGTCCTCAAGAAGCATCTCGAGACAATCTCGATATTGCACTCATGCAAGAAGACCCAATGGAAGCATAAAAGAAGAGTGTTCTTCCTCGAAGCAAGTACAATCGGGTGATTGGCAATCCATCCTAGGAAATGATCACCATAGCAGGCTGCTGGAACAAAGATGAGAGAGAGAGACACCATCACCACCAGATGTGAACATGGAGATGTCACAGGACTTAGCAACTCTACTGATATGTCACCTGTCTTGTGGAAATAGAGAGCTGTTCTCTGCAGTCATATTGCATAGTTTCTGTCAGTGATGGCTGATATCATGACAACACTCTCCGGGGATCTGTAATCAAATTTAGATTTGGATTCCATTGCCCACGAGACTTATCATTTCTCTTTTCTAGTATGACTCTTCGAATCTTAATATAATAAATTTGTTGAATTGGAAAATAACAGTTCAGATGTTTGCTAATCGGCTCTATTTTCCTTTTAAAGACGATCTTCGTGAATGATTCTTATCGTAACAACATAGTTTCTGCTCCGAGAAACAGATGCGTTAATTATGAACCAAACAAAGGGACAAATGAAAAATCCACGAAAAATCAAGAAAATGGACAATTAGTAGTGGTGATGTAGGCGAGAAGATCCTATCAACCCCATGGACCAATCGCCCGGTGGCCCTCACAATAAATGCAGCCGGGGGCCGATGGCTGACTCAAGTGCAGGCCATCTTCTCCGACATTGTTCTTTTCCTCCTCTTTTTTGGGAGATTAAACTTCCATCTCTTGCATGCAAAGTGCACGTAAACTTCCATCGATCGGAAGCCTTTCATTCTTAATTGTTTTGATGCATGAAGTGCGTCGTTAGGAAAGAGTTGAGATGGTCCCAACTCGAGATAAAACCATCTAAATAATGACCCCAAAATTCCTCTCTATATGGATCTCCTTTTGAGATGGTCCCAATTGTTTTGGATCCCACGGGGTAAGAATCTTAAAACGACTAATAGGAGACCGACACGCCATCCCGAGGGGATTTCAAGTCACGTGCCGCTCGGCAGGACACAATGGGTGAGCCGGTGGCAGGCCGGACCCACACCATCCGCTGGGCCGGCCCGCCATGTCGGCATTCACTCGCCGCCCCGAACGTCCCCGTTTGTTCACCCGACGCCGACGACAGAGGCATGGCCCACTAGGGTGAAATTGTTGGTGTTCCGAACGAAAATAAGTCTCGAGATGAGTTAAAGAAAAGTCACATGTGATGAACAAAAGAAAAGTCAAATTTCTCTTGAGCCGACATGTATCCTTTCGGACACATGAATCGCTGAATGCACCCTAGTAGATCTTCCTTAGATCCCACACCGTTGACGAGGGATTCATATCATATCCATGGGAGGAAGAACAGTGCCGACAAGGGGGCTCACACAGACTCGGTGAATCGATCCATGAATGAGACTGCTAAGGTGCTATCAGAAGAAGGAAGATGGGAGGAAGGTAAAAGAGCCACCCATCTCACTTCTGTTAGACCACAAGTCCTTAGAGCTGCAGCCATGGCGTGCGTGCATGTGAAAGCCGCCTCAGCTGTTCATAGACAAATATATATATGTGTGCATGCGGAACCCATACTGCAGTACCACTTGTTGCTGACTCTGTCTTCTAATAGAGAATTCATTACTGTTTTCTTTATTTATCCTAAAAGAAGCTAATATTCCTTGGTATATCATTGTGTCTATGTGTGTGTATATTCTCATTTCTTCTTCCTTAGGATTTCAAAGGGTTGATAGAACCAAATGTTTGATCAAATACGTACAAATGTACATAGATCGGTACGTATATAGTGTTGTATTGTATATTCTGTCTCCTGTTCAGAAGTTCCATACGCTTTCCAAATTCTCCCTCCCTCAGCAAATTCCCATAAGATCCCAAAAAACCAAACAGGAAGAAGAAGAAGAAGAAGAAGAAGAAGGCTTAAATTTAAACAAAAGAACCTCTATGAAACTCCTACCGAGGACCATCTCTACCCTACTCTATTTAAGGTTACTTTACAGGAGCTGGGCATATATCACAGCAGCATATACATTCTTCATGCCTACCCAGACATAGAGAAAACACATCTATATACATCGTCGTCTTTACCTCTCTGCCCTTCCACTTATTCTGTACTCCTTGTAGATGCGATCCTGCATTACTCGGAGATTCCGGGATGTAATGCCTTGCCTCCTGGTGTACAGTCGGCAGAGGATGTCGTAGTTGATCTCCTCCATGCACTAAATGTCTTCACGAGTGATGACTGACGACCGAAGATAGGCAGGATTCCTACGTTTAGTTTTTGGCTACACTCTTTGGGTACGAAATCAAGGGTCCTGCATCAGTCAGATTCTGGGCTTCTAAATAGCTGGATCAGCGGAAGGTATAGATTATATGTCGTAGATAAATCTGGATATATATCGATGTTCTACATCATGTTTGTTTATTTTCCTGAGAAATACATTTGTGAGATTGAAATCTCTCTCTTTTGCTCTACAACTCAAGTATATAAGCTTTGTTCTTTGGAATTGTGATACGTAGATCGGGAAGAAACAAGCTTACCATGGATAGCTTTGGTTGGGAGAATCCAGCGGCCATCGGAAGCGAGGTTTTCCTGTCGCCAAGTAGATGCAGCAACCACTATGGTGATTTCAGAGGCTCCAGCGAAGGCTACACCGCCTTCAACGATAAGTTTGCACTCGACGAAGCTCTCCTCAGCTCAGGCTTAGAGCTCCAGGGGATTCTGGACGCATGCCAAGCAAGTTCGCATCTTGGTGGACACAGTGAGACAGTGGGAATCTCAACTCCCGCTTTGGGTTCGATGAACAACAGTTTGGATCTGGATTTGTTGCAGTATCAGGAAGCGATATTAATGTCGGCTGCTGATTCTGGTCTCATGAGATCAGTACTGGACACCACTTCCGGGGATGCTTCTTGTTGTCAAGCATATGCTTCTTCTTCACTCACCGATAGAACCGATGTTTCCCATCCAGTCACCGAGAACTTTGGAGCATCTGAAGAACAACGAGTCATCAGCAACGTCGTCGATGCTCAGGATGGCATCTCGACCATCTTTTCTAGCTGCTGGAACGTGCATGGTTTGAGTTGCAGTGGTAACATTTCTTCTGGGGATTCTGAGCGCCATGGATATCTCTATCACCATCGATCGCGCCATGAAGATGTGGCCTCACAGGGTTCTTCAAAGTCAGACGCTCGGCAAGTCGAATCGCTTCAGGGAAGAAGGAGCACAAAGAGAAAATTCGTGGAGTCCACGAGAGCAGAAAGCAACAATATCTGCAGCCTCCTCCTCGAACCAAATTCTTCGACTAAGGAGGGAGGTCTTCAGATCAGTTTCACAAGGGCGCAGAAGTCGAAGAAGCTGAGATCAGAAAGGCACTCAGAGAGTTCGACCATCGAATTCGTTCGGGAAGGCAACTACGAGCCGGACGACGAGGCCATCGCGCAAGTGAAGGAGATGATCTACAGGGCCGCGGCTTTAAGGCCGGTGAGTTTGGTGGCGGAGGGGGCAGTAGAGAAGGCGAAGAGGAAGAATGTGAGGATATCGTGTGACCCACAGACGGTTGCTGCAAGGCATAGGAGGGAAAGGATCAGTGAGAGGCTAAGGGTGCTGCAAAGGCTGGTCCCAGGGGGCAGCAAAATGGACACTGCAACCATGCTCGATGAGGCTGCCAACTACCTCAAGTTCCTCAAGTCGCAGGTCAAGGCTTTGGAAACCCTAGGTAACAGGTTCCATCCGGTAAACAGCAGTAGCACCACAGCATCCTTTCCACTGCCTCTCAACCGGGCTTTTCCCATGCGGAACTCTCTCCTCCACCCAAAACCCTAACATGCGTCAAAAAGGTGAGGCACCCCACACATCATATTATTGTCTTCATCATTAGCTTGGGGTTTAGGGCTCGTGAACTCAATCCTGTTACTGGTTTAAACATGCTTTCTCCCAACCAAAAGACTGAAAATAAAGTTAAACCTTTTGATCGATCAAGTGATAAGTGTGTTCCTGCCTTTTTTTTTTATCTTGGTCACCTTTCCCAGCTTGCCAAGGTCTCTTTTCATGCTTGTAAAGCAGCAGTCTTGTTCCAACAGCCAGTAATATCATCATCATCCCTTCATCATTGGCTTTAAGTCGTAGCCTAAAGTCTCTCTTCTTTCAGTGGCCTTTCCCCATGCAAACCCTAAAGCAAATTATCATACAGTCATGAGTGCTCCTTTTGTGTTTCTGGGGAACATGGCGGTGAGGTTTAATCCAGCGCTTTTGATGCAGAAAGGGTTCAGGAATCATGACACCTATGATTAAGAGCCCAAGAATACCTTGATGTGATCACCACTTCAAATTGCATTATGCTGTAACTCTGTCTGATCTGTCTTTTTTTCTTGGGTTGCTCAACCCTATGCTTAGCTTTCTCCATGATCTCAACCCTTTTCTTTTAGTCGAATTTTTGGAGCCCAGTGGCAGAGACATTCCCTTTGGGCCTCTGACCAAGTGGCAGAGGGGACTGTCCCCCTAAATTCGAGCCAGGCGTGCCCTTGAGAAGGCCACCACATTTTGGCAGGCACATGGTGCAGAGAAAAAGGACATGCCTTTCTACAGTAGTCACCCTCCTCCCATCTCAACTGGCTGTCTTTCTCTTCCATCCTCCTTGACAGAGGCACTTTGATGTACGTATGTCTATTTGGATATGTAGTACTGTGTGTTATGTGCCCCTTTCTTCTCTAGAGAACATGTGTAGGTTTGGACACTGTTATTTTGCTTGTCTCCATCTCAAGGCGTCAATTATTTTGTCCTGTCTTCATCAACGATGATAACGATGATGTCAGTTCATCCTCAACCGCTGCTGCTTGCGAGTACAGTAGAATAACTTGAAATGAATCACCTTATTGGAGCAGAGAAGACAACAACGAGAACACCGAAGAACGCAGCCATCGGGTGAGGCCAACTGTTGCTTACTGACGACGAAGTGAAACTGGCAACCTCACGGCTCTCTCGGGACTTGGGAGTTCTGTCGGAAGAAGCCATGTTAGTAGCAAATAACAGGGACGGAACTACAGGTTATTTGCTTTGAATTTTTATTTATTTATTTATGGACGATAGTGCGATCTGCAGTATTTTACATTATAACTTCAACTTGGTATAAGATATGGCTTCATCTTTTTCTGCGATGAAACCACTGTTCAAACTTCAGAAAACGTTAAGAATGTTGGGTTGTTTCCTTGCAAGCCCATTAACAAATATATATATTTTTTAATTCTTTAACAGAAATAAGATGCTCACAGGACAAGTTATTTAAAGAATAAAATATTCAAGTTTGCAATGAGTTATGCTGGGACAAAAAAACCTGAAGAATTAAAATTCTCAAACTTGAAGATGATCCATGTAAAGCATTTCCCAAAAAAATTCATTGGTCTACAAAGGTTAAACTTTATGCTAAAATTTTACATGGTAAGAGGCAAGTGCTCAAACTTACCCACAAGGTGAGAGTTTCTTATTGCCTGCACCACGACGGTCGTCATCTTTCCAATCATCCTTTCTCTACCTCTACAACCTCGTCCTCGGCCGTCGGCCTGGTGCCCTCGTGCCAGGAAAGAGTTTGCTTCCTCCATGAACTTGGAATTTCTCTCCTGTCATTTTTGCATCATCCCCATTTCATGTAATCCAGCTTCTTCGATACTCATGGTCGGAAATCTGTCTATATGGAAACATGAAATGGAGTTAGATGACCACCAATGTTCTTCATGGCGATTGAGAAGCATTCCTAGATGATATGTGCAAACTGACCACACCAAAACCAACTGATACCAGGATTATCACATATTGTACATGATATACAAACAGAAGAACTCTGACAACTTGCCACATATGGCATACATCAAAGACGAACCGGCAAAAAGAACCAAAGATTTAAACCATATCAAGTTCTGCAACGCATGTGTCTAAAATGAAAAAGAAAGCAAATAGGATTTAAGCTAAAGTTGCACATAAAGCATTCACCAGCTTTCAAACGAAAAGTAGAAGAAATACTAATATTTGAACAGAGCCTTGCTTTAAAATAGGACCTATATGTTCTTCAAGATATTGTCCCTCAGCTTCACACTAAAAAGGTGCAAAACCTATTGGCTGTTCTTTATATAGTAAATGTCCTCCCTCGTTTAACTATCAAGCCAATAAACATTTTGTTAGATGGATCCCATCAAGAACAACCACATGCTTCCTTTTAGTGATATTAACCTGATACCTTTCATGGTCATCATTAAATGACACTGGCTATTTTTACCAGTAAACATTATATGAATAGTGAATAGACAAGAAATAAATAATTATCTGTCGAGGTTACAAGGCATAACTATGACCTGGTTGGAAGACTTGGGCTGTCATTCTTTCTCTCACTAGTTAATCTTCCACCAATAAGGCTCCAAATACCAGCGGTTGGTGCTTGTGCTCGTGCTTGTGAAAGCTTCACTCTACCTTCAATAACATCCTGAGCAAAGGTCGCGCATGTGACAGGTTCTGCTAGTTTTGAAAATGCTGCTTGACTTGCCGCATCCCTATGCCAAGTCTCAGCCTGTTTAGTCCGCTCATCAAGGATCTCACGAGCAAAATCTTCTCCTCCCTGTATTACAGTTCAGTTGGAGTACAGAATTTTGGTTTTCAAAATTTTGTTGCCAATTAAACTAATAAAAATAGTGCATTAAAAAAAAGAGATGCCAATAATTTGCTCTATCAAATTAATGAAAAGTTAATTAAAGAGATCCAGAACTGTTTTGTACAAGCAGATAACATATTAAGAAGTGCATCATGAGAAGCATTAAAATACAACATGACTCAGCAAGTCAGCGATGCAGGCATTAAACATGACTTGGGAAAAACAGAAATTATTGATCCAGGCGGTAAGCATGATTCCATGGCTCAGGATTAATATTAGACTAAAGGAAGAAATGATCAAAGGCTAAGTTAAACAGACATCGCCTGCTATCAGGATGGATTGAATTCTCAAAGACAACTGAAAAGATACAATAACAGACACAGGACAGAAATTCAATGCTCTCACTCACTCATATCAATTATAACCAGCTAGGAGGTGTGCCTGTTGCATGACATTACCTTTGATTGCTTCTCTTTTGCAGCAATAAGCATCTCTTCCTCTTTCTTCAGCATGTACAAGAGATCAAAAGCCTGAAAGTAAGGCAATTCCAAAAATATCCATAAATACAAGAACAACTATTCATATTAACAGGAACAGGGCATTGCAAAATAGACAAAATAAAGAAATTTTCTGATCTGACCAAACTCGTGAGTCATGCCTGAAAATATAAACATAACTGATACTCAGAACTTAATAGTTAATACAAAGAATCAACATCTGGGTGCTATATAAACGGTATTTGCTTATATCATTTATTAACAGCTTTTCAACAAATTCATTGAGGTAAAATGCATAAAAACCAGTAGACTGCTGAAAAATGCACTGGAGACTCCAGATACAGGTGATATATGAAAAATGAAAATGGTTGAAACTTGAAAACCACCTACAATGATTTACATATAATGACCATTAAATATAGATATTACAGAACCTACTAATTTCTTATTTTAACAACCATTTAGAACTCGTGGAAGCATTAATGGTGTTGCTGCAGGAGCAAAATAATATGAATGTTTAAATTCAGATATAACAAGCATAACTGTAGTTTTACTAAGAAATAATCTGAGATGCTGCTTTAAAAATTAAAGCAACCACTGAGAAGTCTGTAAGAATGAAGCTGCCTCATTGTTGAAGTAGTCCAAAATGATCCTCTAGACAAAATTTTGGAAAGCCATCCAATGTAATTCCCTAAGCAAAGCTGAAAAATTGCGCAGACCAGTGAAGTCAGTCCTTTCACGAGATGAGAAAAATCCCAGCTATAATAATTAAAGGAATATAAATTCAACCGTTTCTAAGTGACACTTGAAAACTATGTTGCCATTCTTATTTTATCAGATTTACTGGTATTCTTACTTCATCAGATCTATTTTATCAATTGTACTGATTAAATGCAACAGTTCAAAATGATATAGTGATTGTTTAAAAGGCTCCAAAACAGCAACCTAAATATTAAATCAGTTCGTTGGCTAAAGAAAAGTGCCGGCTGAAGCAAACAATGAGTGACTACTAAAAAGGGATGTGATCTCCCGGAAGCACGTATGCACGTAAACAACTTTGCATCTAGAAAAAAAAAACATGGTTTCTACTTTCTAGTAAAAATTGAAAGAAGTTTTCTCCAATGACATAAATTTTAAATATTTAAAAGATACTAACAAGACTAAACATGCAAATGCAAACATCAGACATTTATGAGAAATATGTTACACCGATGCTGTTCTAGTTAGTGTCTGTTTAATGAAAAAATGTAATTAATTAATCCAGAATTAGATTCATGCTTCATCAAATACAGCCCAAACTATGTATAAACCACAAATTATAAGGCATCAATTAAATACTTATTTTGAACATGTAATTAAACCACAAGGATACAGCTAGTATGACAATAATTTGTAATAACACCTAAACTTTGAACATGTCATTTAATAAATTTCATGTGGATTTTAAAGCTCAAAATAGATTGTCCAAAACCAATCTCGAGAAATTAAGATTTTCATGGTTATGAAGAGTCTGTAAGAGTGAGAAAGCAAACAAACCAAGATAAAAAGCTTATAATAGACATCAACCTGATTTTGTTGATTGTCGAAGAAACATTAAAGAAAATTTGAATAGTTCACTTTCCAAACAAGGAATCAAACCTCTCTTTCCTCCTCGCCATCATCATCAAGTACATCTTCCTCCCTAGCTTCAACGGGTGAAGACAATCAACTCTCTGGAGTTTTGCTTCCCTCAGTGACTGCTGACGCCTCTCCTTTCTTTCTTTAATTTCTTGCAGCTTTGCTTCTGCACCTCTCTGGAGTTTGAAATGAGCATTCTAGTATTGATTTGATCAAAAGAAAAAAGAAACAGCATCATCGGAAGATAGACCTGGAGAGGCAGGGACTTTTTCATTTGTGTATAATATCATTTGTTTATGTAACATATTAACTAAGCTACATACAAATGATTGCAATATTATTTGCAAGGTGAATGGTGAACAACTGGATTATAAACTCAACCCGTTGCAGTATCAGATATAATGATATATAATGTTTCCCACAACTGTAAGAGCTCTTAGACTGAACGAGTGATTGAAGAAACAAACAATCAGCTGTGAAGTTTAATGTAGATCATTAAAGAAATGGAATAAAGGTTTGTACAAGGAGGAACAAGTAGTTTAATGTGCCTGCCCTAATTCACAATTGCCCTTTGTCAAACATATGCACAAATGAGTAACAAAAAAACAAAGTCAATAACATATGATAAATTTACATTTTTTGGAAAGATGGAAACAGGAAATTATTGGCATAAACAAACATTTTTGGGCAAAAGTCATCAATATAATTAAAAAGTGGTGAAATCACAAATGTTATATAAATATTCATCATGGCCTTCATTCCACAATTTTCAAAATTTAATTAATTTTGGATAATGTAAAGGAAAAGAAAATCATAAAGCTTCAAAAGTTTCATAACTCATAGCTCAGTACATGAAAATAACTTGGTAAAAGAAGCAAATGTTAGAGAAAAAGGAAATCATAAGCCAGCAGATCATATTGTTTCTAACTTGCAACGGGTGAAGACATGTTTATCTTCCACTTTTAGAAATGGCAATGATTCACCTTTTTTGCCCTTTGAGTTGCTCGAGTGTCAGCACCTCCTTGACTAGAAGATTCTAACTCCTCTTCAGGCACAAGCTCCAAAGCTTCACAAATTGAAATGAACTCCTTCGATTGCATAAACAAAATAACAATCAAAGTAGCATCAGAATATGAAAAAAGGTATTACCTTAACAACAAGCAGATGGTAACCAAGCAAAAGAAATTGATGCTGTATCTGAATGTTCATTAACAAGTTCTCCAATACCAGCACTTAAGAAAGTTGGGTCCTACCTTCAAATGATTCTTAGAAATTTTGAGAACCATTGTTCTGTCATCTTCAGCAACTTTTTCTGTCAGTTTTCCAATAAAAAATGGGACCTAGAGAATACCATAAAATCCTTGAAATAAAAGATTCATAAATTTCACTAGTCTATCTTTAGAGAAAACGTATATGTGACTGTTAACATGCAGATGATAATCATAGGTAGTGACTAATATCTTGGTCATCAAGACACATGATGCATCATAGGACAAGTTATAGTGTCACGGTAACGTTGCTGCTTCGCAGCCTGGGTGATGAAGGTTGAAATCATGGATACAACATCTCTGCTTAAAGAGTAAAGCTGTATACGTTGACTCCCCATGGACCCAACATTGACGAGGATCTCGTGCATTGGGCTGCTTTTTTCGGATACGTCATGCAGCAATGAGCATCAATGGGCTGAATGGCCTAGATTTTTTATCCACTACCAACACATCCAAAAGCTTAAGTCATATACCTGAACGGAACACTTAGCAATAAGTACTTCAGGTTAAGCGGTGCTAACATCATCCTTCGCCTCATTCGACCAGAACAATCCCAATTTGCTTATCATCTCGTCACAGAGCCGCAACGCCTGGATTCCCTTCCTCAGAACCTCCTGCAATTCGAATGATTCCAATTCTCAATCAAAAGGTATTAAAACATTGCACCAACCGTAACACTAAAAAATGAACCAAGATTCCAAGTTCGAAAGAGGAGAAATAACCGACGCCGTGGAAGAGAAATCGATGTATTTTTAGGAAGGACAACGAAAGAAAAGAACCTGATCGACAGAGGATTCGGAAGCCATGGAGTGGAATCTTCGAGGCCTCCTCGAACAGCATCGGAAGATGCATGCCTTGCCTCCATCTGCCACTCCCACGTCGACCCAATCGATGCCGAACGAGGTGGACTACAAACCCTCGATACAAGATTGGAAGCAAGAAATCAAAGGAACAAGGCCGCGAGGGAGCGTAGAAACAGGTGAATACAAAGCGTGGGCCGAGCCGGGCTTTCCAAAGATACCCAAATCCAGTTTAAGAGTATCCGAGTGTCCAAAAAATTTCTGGCCCTCCGCCAATGTTATTTAATGTTATGGATGATTACCGGTGTAATATTCATTAGTACTATTGTATCCGACTATTCTGCGCTTCTCAACCGCTGCAGACTGTCAACTTGATGTATAAAAGAAAGCACGGCCAACCTGATAAGATCCCCCATGCATGATTAGATTAATAGCATGCAGGAATGAAGATATTTTCTTTCTTTTCCTGTTCATACTTTCCATAGAGTTTCAGCAGCCTTCGAGTGCATAAGAATTGCACGTGAACCTTGGTCTCAGCACCTTTACATGTACAGCAGAAAACTTGTCTTGCATAAGGAATGACCCCGGTGAACATGATCTGTGCCACTCCATGAACCCACAAAATATGGGCCTAATACGTGATCTTACCTGCCATAATCCAAATCTGGGTTACATGCAACTATAGAGTGCAATTAAGTGGGAACAACCAGCCAATGGTCCAGCCGAAGAGCAACCCTGCACCAACCAGACCCAACCCGACAGCAAAGAGAACTGCATATTTGCACAAACTGCAGTTGTGCTTTTTCCTCACTTTCCTGCTGGTTATCTTATCTTTGCTGAATAATTTCTCCTTCGATGGCATCCATGGCAGCACAGGAACAAGTGTCGACAGCTGATGGTCCTTGATCTTGAGCTGCAGACAGAGGTTCTCGAGCTGCAACATCAGTAGCCACTGCTTGTATGCAAATAGGTGTGATGCCTCTCTAAACAACAGCTTGACTATGTGCTCCTTCTCATCGTATGCTTTCTGAGCTGCCATTTCAGCTTTCCTAGCTCGGGTCTGGGAACGGCGAAGTGCGTCCAGCAGCTGAGCTCTCGTACGGTCACTCTCGGATGGCTGGTTGATTTCATGGTGTTCCATATTTGCACGGCCTTGTGCATGGCTGCATAAGATTGCTTTATCAGAAGATACTTCAGTAAGCATTGTTACCAACAAAAACATTTATTCAAAACAGAAAAGCACAACAAAAGTTGCTGTAGTTAGTAACAAAAACTTATTTTTTGTTCCAAATTAATAAAACAAATAAGGACAAGTTGTTTCCAAGTTTTTGAATGTTAGCTATACTGATGATTCTGACAACTGAGCTTGATAAAAAATAATGGAATTAGGAAATTTAAAAACCATGAGACTGTTTCCAATCAAATAATCCAGAGTCTCCAAGACGAGCTAACTCAATATGCTATATTAGTGAACTTGTACTTATCTGGGAATGATCATATCGTCTTAATTGATTTTCTCTCAAATTAATCTGCATATGACTAATACATCAGGTGGGTTGTGTATAGGTTCAAAGTATTGACATGATCATAAAAAGATTGAGTTTTGAAAAGAATTATCTTTGTATAAGGACTGAGTTTGGAAAAGAATTTTCTTTGTATAAGCATCTCAATCTTGCAGAAACAAGCCTAACCCATAGTGTTTCCACCCTTAACTATCATAAAGAGATTTTCCTTCACGATTACTCTTCTAATTTATAGTTTAAATATAAGGTCACTTCAATGTCACACTTTAAATGCCCCTCTCCATTTGACTATTCCATTTTAGTTTTATGAACATGTCTTCATCAACCTCCCATTCCTATTCCATTTTAGTGACAAATTAAAGAAATAAATAGCGTTTTTTTAACTCTTTAGACTGAAGTCAAATTATGCCTTCCATACTGCCACTGATGTTTTTTTAACTCTTTAGACTGAAGTCAAATTATGCCTTCCATACTGCCACTGATGTTGCTACAGTTGCAATTTATATGGTTGATCATTCTCCACAATTTGCAAAACTTAGTTTCAAACGACGGTCATGGTTATCCAGACTTCAAGCACATAATCAAGACAATGTTCTTTGCAAACAACAGATACTCTATATAACTTTTCCATTTTGATCAGAAATAGATAACATCTTAAGGCTAACTGTTAATTCAACACCATAGCAAATAGTGACTAAATTTTGGGTTAATGCAAACAGAAAAATGACATGGTGCAGTCACAAAACAATCACAAAGTTCAGCTGAATGATAAAAACAGAGAACAAGCTGCACAGTGTCTTGCCTGGACATTTTGTCTGAATCAATCCACATATGGTCTCCTTCGTCAGAAGAAAGGTTCTTGTTGCCAGAGATCCCATAAAAAGAGGTATTATCAGAATATTCATTGGCATTGCATATGCCAGCATTTATGTTTCCACTAAATGATGATTGAAGTCTTCCACGAGTATTTAAATTATCAGGAGAAGAAAATGGGTCCCTAGCAACATGAACGGTCTGGGTGGGTTTCGGTAGATCACAGTTTTCAATATGCTGTAGTGATTTTTGGGCAACCAATGAAGCCAATTCATCTTTGTCAGCAATATGCCACCACGGCTCAGACTTATTAACTCCAGCCCGAGGTGTTTCAAGATCCAAAGAATCCTTCTCTAACCTCTTCGGAATTAATCGATCAACTAACTTCAAATCAAGAAGCTGTTCCTCGTTATAGAGATAATCATACATATCTGTCTTCCGCTTCAGTGGATGCTGTGAAGAACTGGCCATAATATTCATCTCTTTGACACTTGTTTCAGGTCCACGCTTCATGAAAGCTGTTGATACAATCCAAGGAGATTCCATAGAACTCTCTTCATTTTTTAGAACAAGGTTGATAGAGTCAACTGGTGAAGAGTCCCCATCCATTTTTGATGTTGGTATTGTAGTTTTCATGTCCTTCTCATCAACTTCATCTCGTGAGAAGCAAAGTTGCTCACAGATAAAATCCTTGTGGTATACATAGTTGGGTTGGATCTGAAGCCACCATTTCGTTTCAGGTGATAAATTAGGATTCATTTGATTCCTGTTTAAAGGAATGAAATTGGCGACAGGACAATCATGTGTGCTTGCTGCATTCCCATTGCTTGAATCAGTTTGTGGTGTTGATGATGGACAGCAAGCTAATTTTGGAGCTCGCTTTGCATCTTCCTGGACTAGGCAACGGTTTAAAGTGCGCTGCCAAGCATGCCTCGCTTCTGCAGCTGCCATTAGTGGCTAATTACCTCAAATAACTTGTTATATAATTTATCTGCCATAGGCAAACAAGTCAGTGTTATGTCTCCATTTATGAGAAAAATTGAATAATTTCTCAAAAATAAGTCTATCAGCAGAACTCAAATTCTCCATGTTATACAACACAGGCGAAAGCAACAGAATGGTGTAAGACAAAGACTCAAGAAATTTTCTTAGAGGGATCCATAAATAATATCCTTGGTATAATTTTAGGCGGCTTGAAGAATGAACCAAAATATAACATGTCCAAACCAAAATGAAAAGACAAATCCCAATTAAAGATCGGCTGGATCAACAAATTCAGATTGACCTATCTGGACTAATATGGCAAATCCTATCTATCGCAGTTCAGTCTGGGTCAAGTTAATTACACAAAGGTCAGGTGAAATAAAAATTGGCTAGTCAAATTTTTAATTGGTTCAATCATACTTAAACATAATATACTAAATCCACACATGAATTTATTAACTTGTGCAGTTCAGAAGTCATTATATAGATTTAGGAATTACAACAGGTTTAGGCTAAACTAATACCAGTATAGCTCAAATTTGGGCCACTTTCGTAATACTTGATCATAGACCCAATAGATTCACCATGAATCATCTATTTTTCACCAAGCCACCAATATATGAGCTAGATTTTGTCAGTTTCAAGAGCAGAGCTATTTGATTGGAACAAGTTTGTACTGTAATAAATCATATAATTTTTTACATGGTTTTAGATTATAACTAATGTTCTCATTGAAATCTTGGTTTAGATGCCTCAATTCGTTCATGGACACTCATTAATTTTTTCTCTTGTATTTCTCTTTCTCTATTGATACATGTAGGTACATAGATATTCCTTCTTTCAAGTTTAGAAAAGATCCCTACCATTATAAGTGATCCAAAGTACACACTCAAGAGACTAATCTACAGAACGATATAGTCCAAAACCTCCCTTGTCAAGAAAGGGTTTAGGTTTTCCTCAGCTTGATGACATCCAAATATTATGCCAAGATACTACAACAAACAATAAGGAGAAGACTACTATGTAACATCATTACCCTAGAAATCTAATAGACTAGCAGCTTCAGTGATCAACAGAACAGAAACAAAAAACGTTCAGCAATCATTTAAATCAGGCAATTGAACACGCAATAATGAACTAAATTTGGAGGACACAAGCTAAGAAGACAAACAAAATATTCTCAACAAAACAGAATCATTTACCAGATTAAGTTAGTTACCTTTCAATCATCGACATCTTGCCCAATTGAAACAACACAAAATCCAAAGAATTCCAACAAGAAAAAGAACACAGCGGCTACGATCACAGCCGACACCTCTAAATCTCAAGAAAACCACCAGACAAACAAGAAATCGAGACCAGAAATCTTCACCGGAAAAATAAGGAAGAGAAGAAGGAAGCTTACGAGGCAAGCAATTCCGGAAACTAATGACCAGGGATCGTCGGGACCAAGAGGCGTACTACAGAATTGCACGAGCGCGGAGGCTCAGAGAGCAGGAGGAGATAAAAATCCTTCCTCGATGAATCCGAATTCATCGCTGCCTCGATAAGACGGTGGTGACTAAAAAGGAAACACGAGGAATGATCGGCCTCCTCACTTCCAAACGCCCTCCGCTTTCTCCCTGCCTTATTCTTTTATTTCTTGTTCTTTTTCTTCTAATTAATGCCCCTTTTTTAACCGGCCAAAACCATCCATTTCCCTCTAAGCTACTCGACATCGCGCCAAGAGGACACCCGTCGCTCGAATGGCCTCTCACGCGGGCCCCGCCAGACGTATATTTCATACTCGGTGGTGGGCCCGCCATTGATATCTTCTGTAGATAACGTTGAGATTAAATTTCCACAAATGCCACGCAGCATACAATAAGATAATAGGAGTTAATAAAAAATAATTTATCAAAAAAATATCTAGTATTGAACTTTTACCTGGTACCTTAATTTTTAAGAAAAAAAAATATTTTTTTAATTTTAATAATACTCTTGAATCGAGTTAAATCATATATCCACAGCCAATCTGATCTAAGCATCACAATTCAGATTCAATCGATTCGGATTGGATCGAGTCCAATTATAATATATTAGATCAAATTTTATTGAATCTGTCAACAAGTATAATCCGAGTGTAATGCGACAATAACTCGAGTATAACTAATATATTTTTATCGTATCAATCCAAGTTTCTTTAAAATTACTAACACATGATTTTAAATTATTTAATTTTTTATGATTTTAGAGTGAATAATTTTTAAATAAATTATTTTTATGTTGAATCGGTGATGAGTATAAGTCATTAAATTTTCATCAAATTTATCCAAACTTATTTAAAACTATTAAGGTGAGATGATAATATATTTAGTATTAATTTTTAAAATATAATATTTTTTAGTTGAATATGTAATTGAGTGTAATTCTTTGAATTTTCACCAAATTTATCGTGAAACTCTTAGGGTGACATTCTAATATATTTAGTAATATTTTTATTTTTTTATAAATTTAGGGTGATTAATTTTTGAAATAAGATATTTTAGTGTTGAATATGTGATCGAGTATAACCTGAATATAATTCAAGTTATTTTTTATCAAACTAATTCAAACTTCTCCGAAATTACTAATAATGATTGTGAGATATATAACATCATTCCTCCTAATTTCTGATGATCGAGTATAACTGGAGTTAATCTTTACTAAACCAATCCAAACTTCTACAAAATTACTAACACATTATTATAAGATATTTAGCATCATTTTTTTTAAAATATAGGATGATTAAAATTTTTAAATAGAATATTAGCCCCTTAGAAATGTGATACAATTTCTTCTATGCAATACACTATTGGATGCCTGGCTGAATCACCATCCATTTGTGAAAATTTTTTTGTTGAATATATGATCGAGTGTAAATCGAATGTAACTCGAGTTAATTTTCATCAAATAAATCCAAACTTCTCACCAACTATTAAGATATATTTCTAATTTATTATATATTAAGAATAAATTTATATAAAAATAATATTTTTTAATATATTCTATGAAATATTATAACTCGATTTTAACTTAGTGTGATGACTTTTTTAGGTAATTTATGATAATTTTATATAGAAATTAATATATTTTTTAGGATAACTCGAGTTTTCTTAGTTTTATTATAAATTTAAGATACTTTTTATATAAAAATTAATATATTTTTTAATATATTCTATAAAAAATGTAACTCAAGCATAACTCAAATGCAAATGTAACTTAAGTGTAATAGCTAATCTAGATAAACTATGAGAAGGCGAAGGAGGAAGAGGAGAGGGAGGGAAGGAGCAACCGATAAGAAGAAAAAAAGATGATGAGAAGATGATGAGGAGGAGGGGGTGGGGGGGGGGGGGGGGGGGGTGAAGGGGGTTGACTAAGGAGAGGAAGAGAAGGTGGAGGCTAAGGAGGAGGAAGCCAAGAGAGAAGTGGAGTAGGGAGAAAAGGAAACTAAAGGAGAGAGTGAGGAGGTGAAAACCAATGAGGTGGAGGAGATATGAGATAATTTAGAAAATTCAATGGGCAATCTATGGTTCAATTAAATTGAATAGCTAGTGTTTAATTGAATCGATATGGTATGATTCATCTTTAAAAACTTAGTTTATTTCTAAAAAATTGAGTCAAACGATAGATACATAATCATCATCTTTTTATGATTTTATTGATAGTATTTTGATCAAAGTTAAAAAATAGTACCCTTTAGTAAAAATCAAATAATGTGTTATCTTATCACGGACTTAGCTATATTTGTCTAAGTCATGCGATACACTCCTATGTCTATCCACAAATGATCAGTCTTCTTGAAACCTCTTATGATCCCTTAAGGATCTGCAAAAGAGAAGACGAGTTAGAGGAAGTATTTAACTCAGGATCCTATAAGTAAATATTTTAGCAAACACTTGATATACAATTCAAACTTAGATATTATCTCAAAGGCCTATCAAGTCATGTGGCACCTGTGTAGATTTAGGGTGTTATATTGGTTGATACTTCATACTACTTTGTGAAGTTAGAAAACCCCTCAAATAACTACTTGGATAGTTTATTTTTTAGTAGTTTTACCACTATACGATAACTGCACATAACCTATAATTACAAGACTAAAATGACCATAAAAGCCAACCAAAATAAGAACGTTAAGCTTACTATAAGCCTTCTACATGTTGTGTAAAATATAAACAAAATTGAAAGACACTAATACTCAGAAATATTACATCAAACACTTTGTGTATAAACTTGTCCATAATATTTGTCCTCACTTATTCATTCAATATCTTCATTGGAGCCTTTAAGGATGTTACCTCATTTTACCTTTGTTGTATCTATAATCTTTTACTCTAGTTATAACGTGCCTTTAGACTCGCAATTGCTATTCATCGTTGTTATTGAGTAATTCAAACTTTGATTCACCAACATTACTTCAACTCACAAGTGACTCTAATTTTGGTGTAATATTGATTGAGTTATACTAATTTTTGTTAGTTCTTTATGAATCTCTTAAATAAAGAAAAATACTTTTCTTATCATGTACTAATTTCTCAAATATCTTTGTTGACTAAACAGGATGGGTGCCTGTTCAAGTTTTAACGAGTTTCGTTTTGCAGACTTTGAAGTTTTGAAGTTTTTCCTTTATAAAATTTATCCATTGATTTCTCTTATGCTTAATTTTCACCTATAAGTAAGTCTGCATCATATTCGTTTTGATTTATATTATGTTTGAAAATAAAGTGAACAATATATTTTCGATAGAACTAATCATTATTGGTAAAGATTTGATAATTGCTATCTGTCATTATGTCTCTTCGAAGAGTGTTTAAATAATTACATAGCTCCTCTGCCAAATAATTAAGAGTATTTGATAAGTGAATGCCTCCCTCATTCTATTAAGAGTTAAAAAGATAAATGTGACTTGACTTCACCCGTCTCTTCGAGAATTATACTTCATGTATCAAGCTAATTATTAGTATTCACTTACTCTTCGCTCATACTTTTAAATTACTTAAAATCTTTACACTCCTTGTGTAAATTAGCTAATAGTATTTACTTTCGCATTACAATCAAACTTCTAGAATGCAAGAATTTTACTCCAAAAGAGTAAGATTTTACCTTAATTAGAGCAAGTCTCTGTTGGTTTTGGTTACATGTGGGATCATATCACATTCTCTATTATTTTTATTATCTACTCCTCTAAGCAAAAAGGGTACAACACCACATACTAGATACTTTGTTCCTTGGTCGAGCACTCCTGTATCAACCCAAAGTCCCTCATTTTCGATTATTTTGATGAGAAGTTTACCAACACTAATCTTATGAAGTTTCTTAACTTCTACCCTTTTATTTTGTCTTAGTGCTTAGAGTTTGCTTTATATTCTCCACCTCCTCAATACTTTTCATAACCATATATTCTCCCTTAATGAGAACAAGAGATCGATGACTCCACGGAAGTCTTGTCTCTATGATACCATAGTGCTTCTATACTTATGGCTCTACTATTCGTTACTTCGCATCTGTATTCCTTTTCGTTGCACTCAATAAATTTACCTCTATGGTGTCATGTCCCTTCTTTGAATCCATGCTCATTCTAACTGATACTTAATTTTGGACAACTAAGTTCCTCTAAACTCATCATTACCTTCTTGCCTCTTTCAACCACTTGCTTCAACACTTTTGTATTCTCCAAGTAATTCCCTTTGATTGATGAAAAAATGTATTTAACTCTCATGCATTACCTATGCCATCATGTTGTAGGGCTAGCACCAATTCTATTCTCCTTTACATCATTGGTAGCAATATTCACTTGCTTAGCCTTGTCCTTCACCTTATCGTACTTTTTTAAATGAATATGAGTTATAAAGTAGTCCAATGCCCTAACCACTATGATCATACCTATGTATGATCAAGTCCCCCATAAAACTCATTGGTATTTGCACTTAAAATTCTCTCTCAATGGTACACACAAAAAATATATCTTTGTGATATCATGATATTCACTCCTTAAATCCATAAGCCTTATTGTTTTTTTGTTGCTCACCAAAGTGGAGCTCCCAATAACTCCTAATCATATCTCCATATGAACAAGTCCCTTATGAGACTTCTCCAGTGTTGTTAAATTACCTCAAACTATTCCATCATGATCTGTTATAACCTTGTCACCTCTTGATAACATCTCCATTAAATTTTTAATTTTTGTGTGATGAACTCGAACTATAATTGCTTCATTTATAGCATCCGCTAACACATCGTAGGGCCTTTATTATATTCAATTATGTATACTCTTTTAGCAATCAACCTTTGTCTACCCACTCTTGGATCACACACAAATGAAGCACAGCTTTTGGATAGTTTATCACCCAACAACTCTTGAAATCCATCGATTTTATTAAAATTAGTGCATCATTGTCTGCATCTTAGGTCTTTACCTCTAGCACAATCTTTGTTATGCATAACTTCTCTTTGTGACAATTTAAATGGTAGTACTATGACATATTCTTAAAGAATATCTGCCTCTCGCATCCTCTTATCCTGAGCTATGGCCTTTTAACTTGAATTTCAACTCTGCAAGTTGAGTTACCTTAGTTTATCTATCAATTGATTCACCAAGATAAAGTGCATGTGCCTCGAAGCTCATTTCGACTTTGGCACTATACAAAATGAGCCCACTCTATCAGAATAAAGAACTCATAGAATGTCATGATTCCATCATTCTCTATAAAAGTTTATGTTTTTGACCGTTGTCTAAGGAAAGTTTTGCATATTTGCTTAATGTTTTGTCTTTTATGTCAGCACCTTTTATGTGGTTTGATACTTAACCAAGTTTCACCTAAGTTGCTACTCTCCTCAATTCGCATTTAGATGATAGTAGCCCTTGCATCCACCACTCCATGGGCCGGCCAATCTTCCATTGAGATTGATCTCCACATTGACTCTAAGTATACCTTCATTTGATTTCACAATGCATCTACCAATGCATTACCTAATGCTAGATTATGTGATAACTTCTTATCACTTACTTAGTTTGTTAAGCTTTGTAGAACTTCCATCTTGAGGTACCTCCCTCAACATTTTAGTCAATTGAATATGATTCTCTTTCTAAAGAACTAAGATTTATCCTTCTAGAGCAACTTTCTTTTCTATATTTTTTCCTTTAGAAGTTATAGAGACCACCATCTCTTTGAACTATTCTGCCTTACTAAATAAACCATGCATTGTTTCATCATTACAAATGCATTTGCTATACTATAACTTTTCACAAACACAACTCCCTATGTTCCTCTCAAGGCTTAAAAATATGTTGAACCTGATGTACACTTTAGCTTCCTACAAACATATCATTTCTATACCGAAGAGAAAGTTTTCATACTTTATAGTGTCGAGTTTTGATCATCTTGGGATGGTCATTGATAGTGTCACTCGCATACAAACCCTTGCATAAATACCAATTTTTTTATGTTTTTTCTTACATTTATAAGCCTTGCGTAACTTTTTTGATCACTGAGAAACTCATCCCTATGTATATGGTCTCATCTTTTGCTACGCGCTCCCGCTTGCCTTTAGCACCATTAGGATTTAATTACTAACATTGAGCTATAGCTCGAACTCAGTCATCTTAATCTTTGTGTGCTATATGTTCCTTTCAGTTCACTTATCCTCATGGTGCCTATCGTATGAATGTCTAGACAGTTCTCTAAATACCAATTTCAGATGCTCGCTCCTTTGAGCAACTATTCCCTGCGTCTCTATGCTTATTTCCATCAAATAGCGTAGCTCCATTAAGTCCCTCCACGTTTGCATATCAAATATTTTCAAAGACACTTGTTCTACTATGATACCATATATGATGGGCTTGATTGTTTTTGTTTAAGTCGTGCGATACCATTGTGTATTCATTCGTAAAGTATCAACTTCTCCAAAACCTTTTATGATCCCCTGAAGACCTATAAAAATAAAGGGTTTAAAGAAGCCTTTAACTCGAGATCCCACAACCAAATATTTTAGCAAAGACTTAATAGACCATGTAAATTATAATCGTAAACTTCGTAAACTTTGAATGATCACTCAACAAAAAGCCCAAGGATATCCACTATGATCGAAAGTCCCTACAAATGCTTATTTGATACTATTAGGAAATAAGACAATAAACCAGCCTTATATACTATACCAAAGACCCATCCAGCCATTTGCCACCCGAGTAGTTCTATAGTGTTCTATTGATTGATATTTTGTACTACTCTGTGGAGTTAGAAAACTCCCAAAATGGTTGCTTGGATAGCCTATTTTTGGACAATTTTATCTCTATATGATTATTGCATATAACCTATATTTACATGACTAAAATGACTACAAAAGTCAACTAAAATAGGGCTATTAAGCATACTATAAGCCCTTTATATGCTTTGTAAAGCATGAATAAAACCAATATATACGAATACATAGAAACATTATATTGAATACCCTATGTATAGATTTATTCATGACAATATAGTAAAAACTCATTACAAAGGTATTTTTAATAAAATATCCATTAATAAATGATTTGGATGTGCAATTAAAATCCAAAGTAATATTTCATGGATGATATATAACTAGCGAATACATGTTATGCCACTAATGATATAATATGATTTCTATATAGGTTTAATGTGTTGTAAATTAAATGAAGGGTGATTTTTTGAAAGAAAAAATTCTTAACTTTGGATTTTTCTCGCAGAGTGTCCCAAGTTTGAAAGAAAAAAATTAATATCTGAAATGATCATTTTATCCCCATAATTTTAAAAAAATTTCGTTGCAACCCTAATCATAGTTGCGCCTCTATTTGCTCATGGTTGGCTCGCCAGTCGGCACTCATGCGAAGGTGCAAGCGGGGAGATATCGATGTTACCTACCTAACTCGTGTATGAAGGTAAGCAAGTTAGGGGGGAAGAAGAGGAGTGATCGATGAAACTAGTTCATGCATGAAGACACAAGTGATGAGAGAAAAGGTGGGGGACGATCAACATTACCAACTCAGCATAGGCGCTTAAGGGAGTGGGGTGATGACTGACATGGTAAAATTATTATTTTTAAAAATAAATATTTTATCTGAATTTTTTAAACTTTGGATGTTTTCTCAAAAAAAAAAAAGTTAGAGATTTTTATTAGAATTCACCCTTAAATGAAATTACGTCAGTAAAAGCTATAAATATCCTTAATTGATTGGTTTAAGGATGTGCAAAATTGTAACCTAGATGGTTGATTAATCCAGGGGCCATTTGCCTCTTGTCGATTCGAGTTGACCCGAATCCATAACTCGGAGGATCCAATGGGGTCGGTGGCACCGTGCAACCAAATCATGGCCCATGGAGTTAGCGTCAAAGGATGCTTAATTGATCACAAACCAAGTGTTCGTTCAAACGGGTGTTCCTTGCAGCAGAATTCTCTACCGTGGGGCGTCAAAGCATGTCAAGTCTTGGTAGAAAATAAAATTGGTGTGGGAAATGAGAATGAACCAATGGAATGCATGGGGGGGTGATGGGGATAAAAAGAGGAATAACCTTTGTATAGGAACAAATACTAGAAGACCAAAATACGCAGCGGAATAAAATGGAAACACAATCAAACAGAACACCAAGATATACGTGGAAAACCCCTTCAATGTGAAGGGTAAAAACCACGGGGCAAACTAGAGATAATCCACTATGAGAATAATGAATATACAAATCTCAATCTCTTGCCCAAAACCCTAGCAACAACCACAAGAGAATAACTGGGATACAAGGATCACGTCACTGCCCACAATATCTAAAACCTCCCCAAGTAATCACAGCAAGAGTCTACTGTAGATTTGATCTAACCTGAGATGAGAACACTGCTAGATGATTGTGAACAGTCTCTCTGCGTTGTCCTTGTCTTCTTCCCTTTCTTTCTCTTCCTTTTCTGCCTTGATCTCCTTCTTCTCTTTGGAATCCCGTGGCCTCCAAGATCTGCCTCGTTGCTGCCTTTTTATCGCCTTAATCTGCCTCTAAAACGCAGCCACCACACCCCCCTAATCTTAATTAGGGTTAGGTTAAGAGAGGGTGTGGGCTGTGGGCTGATAAAGCCCACATGGGCTGAATATGGGCCATCAGCCCAACAACCTCCCCCTTCAGCCCATAAGGGAGGCTGTCCCATGACTCCTCAATGTGAAGCCATGCCGACCAACTGTCGGCATATCTCCAGTCTTTCTTTTGGTAAGGTCTTCGTTAACATGTCTGCTCCGTTGTCATCTGTATGAATTTTCTGAAGCTGCAACTGCTTCTCTTCAAATACATTTCGAATCCAGTGGTATCTGACATCTATATGCTTTGACTTGGAATGAAACATTGGGTTCTTACACAAATGGATGGCACTCTGGCTGTCACAATGCACCACATAATTTTCCTGTTTCAGCCCCAATTCTTGTAAGAATTCTTTCATCCATAACATTTCTTTGCATACCTCTGTAGCAGCAATATATTCTGCTTCTGTGGTGGAGAGAGCAATACACCTTTGTAACCTGGATTGTCATGACACAGCTCCCCCTGCAAAAGTAAGTACATAACCTGAAGTAGACTTCCTCGTATCTATATCTCTGGCCATATCTGCATCTGTGTAACCTGTCAACACAGGTGGTCCACCTCCAAAGCTTAAACAAACCTTAGAGCTCCCTCTGAGATATCTAAAAATCCACTTCACCGCTGCCCAGTGCTCTTTGCCTGGATTTGCAAGAAATCTGCTAGTAACACCCACTGCATATGCGATGTCTGACCTCGTACATACCATTGCATACATTAAACTTCCAACTGCTGAAGCATAAGGAACCTTTTGCATTTTCTCCTTCTCCTCATCATTTGACGGACTCTGTTCTGAGCACAACTTGAAGTGACCTGCAAGAGGAGAACCAACTGGCTTAGCATTGCTCATACTGAATCTTTCCAATACCTTCTCGATGTATTTCTCCTGTGACAACCAAATCTTCTTGTTTTTCCTGTCACGAGAAATCTGCATGCCCAGTATTTGCTTTGCTGGCCCCATGTCCTTCATTGCAAAAGACTCACTCATTTCCTTCTTCAACCTGTCAATTTTAGACATATCTTTCCCAAGAATAAGCATGTCATCAACATAAAGTAAGAGAATAATAAAATCCTCACCAAACCATTTGATGTACACACAATGATCTGAAGCCGTTCTTTTGTATCCATTTTCTGTCATAAATGAATCAAACTTTCTGTACCACTGTCTTGGAGCTTGCTTTAGCCCATACAAGCTCTTCTTCAATTTGCAGACAAAATTATCTTTACCTTTGACTTTGAAGCCTTCTGGTTGCTCCATATAAATTTCCTCCTCCAAATCACCATGAAGGAAAGCTGTCTTCACATCTAACTGCTCAACCTCCAAGTCCTGGCTAGCAGCAATACCAAGAGCAACACGAATAGAAGACATTTTAACAACAGGAGAAAATATCTCTTCAAAGTCAATACCTTTCTTTTGACCAAAGCCTTTCACAACCAATCTAGCTTTGTACTTTGGTTGAGAACAATATTCTTGAGTCTTCAACCTAAAAACCCACTTGTTCTTCAAGGCCTTCATTCCATTTGGTAGCAGCACCAAATCATAAGTGTGGTTCTTCTGAAGAGCATCCATCTCTTCCTGCATAGCAGCTAACCACTTCTCTTTCTGCTCACTCTCAACTGCTTCCTGGTAACTCTCTGGTTCACCTGCATCAGTAAGCATCACATACTCATCTGTAGAGTATCTTCTGGAAGGTTGACGTTGTCTAGAAGATCTTCTCAACTGAGGTTCTGCGGGAACTTGCTCTCCTACTTCTTCTTGCTCAACATGTCCTACAGGTAGATCAATATCAGGTTCTACACCATCTTCCTGCATATCTCCCCCATCACCCTGATATACTAGAGGAGTAACTGGGTCACAATCTGCTAATCCTTCTGCAGAAGTCTTGGCTGGTGCCTTCTTCTTCAAATCCTCAAAGGTTTGATCCTCAAAGAAGATCACATCTCTGCTCCTGAACACCTTCTGCTTTTCTGGATTCCAAAGCCTGTAACCAAACTGATCATGTGAGTAACCAAGAAAAATACATTCTTTAGACTTACCATCCAGCTTGGACCTCTCATTATCTGGAACATGTGCAAATGCACGACAACCAAACACTTTCAAATGCTTGTAGGAAACATCTTTCCCTGACCATACATGCTCTGCAACATCACCATCTAGGGCTGTACATGGTGATAAGTTGATCACATCAACTGCAGTCCTCAAAGCCTCATCCCAAAACCTTTTGGGTAGCTTGGCCTGTGAAAGCATACATCTGATCTTTTCCATGATGGTGCGGTTCATCCTCTCTGCAATTGCATTATGCTGAGGTGTACCAGGAATTGTCATCTCATGTTGGATTCCATGTGACCTGCAATAGTCATTAAACAATCCTGTATACTCACCACCATTATCTGATCTTATGCATTTCAATTTTCTTTCTGTCTCCCTTTCAACCCTGGCATGAAACTCTTTAAAGACATTAATAACCTGATCTTTGGTCTTCAAAGCATAGGCCCAAACTTTCCTAGAAAAATCATCTATAAAAGTGACAAAATAAAGTGCACCACTTATACCAAGAACATCAACAGATCCACCAGGAGTTTTTGTCCTCAAAGGACCACATACATCTGTATAAACACGGTCTAAGACATGCATTTTTCTAGACAAAGCAGCACTAGCAAATGAAACTCTATGTTGTTTACCAGCTAAACAATCAATACAAGGGTTCAGATGTATACCTCTGAGATCTGGTAATACCTCTCTCTTGGAAAGAGTTTGCAGCCCCTTCTCGCTCATGTGTCCCAATCGCCTATGCCACAACTCCATACTGAAGTCTTTCTCTGTAGCATTTAACTGCTCACCATAAGCTTTAGCCTGCAACCTGTACAAAGCATGACATTTCTTTCCATTAGCTATAACAAGAGAACCCTTACTGAGTTTCCATTGCCCTCTGTGAAATCTGCTTTCATAGTCTTCATCATCTAGTCTTCCAACTGAAATTAAATTCAGCCTCAAGTCAACCACATGTCTCACATCCTTAAGTACCAACTTGCAGCCAAGGTTGGTCTTTAAATGGATATCACCCATGCCAATGATGTCTGCTGTGCCATAGTTGCCCATCTTGACAACACCAAAGTTTCCAGACCTGTATGTAGCAAAAAACTCCCTCCGAGGTGTAGCATGATAAGAAGCACCTGTGTCAATCACCCACTCAAGATCCTGACACACACAAGAAAAAATATCATCAGAAGGAGACAAAATCAAATAATCATCACCCTGCACTGTAGCTGTAGTATTATCCTTTGACTCTGTAGACTCCACTTCTTTTCCCTTTTTCTTGTTCTTCTTAGGTTGCTTACATTGGTTCTTGTAATGTCCTTTCTCACCACAGTTATAGCAAACAATATCTTTTCTTGATCTTGACTTGCTCCTACCCATACGTGAACTGCTTCTGGACTTTGACCTTCCTCTGTTCTCTGAGATAAGTGACTGTGAATCATTCTGAGATGTTGCTGAACTCTTTCTTCTCAACTCCTCATTCAACAAACTGCTTGTTACTTGACTCATAGTGACAATACCATCTGGCGCAGAATTACTGAGGGAAACCACCAGTGTCTCCCAACTTTCTGGTAATGAACTGAGAAGTAACAATGCCTGCAACTCATCATCAAGAGACATTTTCATAGAGGATAACTGGTTAATAATACTCTGCATTTCATTCAAATGCTCAGCAATAGAAGCACCCTCTCTATATTTTAGGTTCACAAGTTTTCTGATCAAAAAAGCTTTGTTGCCAGCTGTTTTTCTTTCATAGAGACTTTCCAATTTTTTCCAAAGAGAATATGCAGAAATTTCAGTAGAAACATGGTGAAAGACACTATCATCAAGCCACTGTCTAATAAACCCAATTGTTTTTCGATCTAACCTCTTCCACTCATCATCTGTCATAGTTGTAGGTTTTGCATTATCCCCCTGCAAAGGTCCATACAAATCTTTGCAATACAAGAGATCTTCCATTCTTGGTTTCCATATCATCCAATTATTTCCATTCAAACTAATCATGCGAGAAATATTACTGGCCTCCATGTTCAAATACAAAAATTAAATCACCAAAACCCCGCTCTGATACCAGTTGATGGGGATAAAAAGAGGAATAACCTTTGTATAGGAACAAATACTAGAAGACCAAAATACGCAGCGGAATAAAATGGAAACACAATCAAACAGAACACCAAGATATACGTGGAAAACCCCTTCAATGTGAAGGGTAAAAACCACGGGGCAAACTAGAGATAATCCACTATGAGAATAATGAATATACAAATCTCAATCTCTTGCCCAAAACCCTAGCAACAACCACAAGAGAATAACTGGGATACAAGGATCACGTCACTGCCCACAATATCTAAAACCTCCCCAAGTAATCACAGCAAAAGTCTACTGTAGATTTGATCTAACCTGAGATGAGAACACTGCTAGATGATTGTGAACAGTCTCTCTGCGTTGTCCTTGTCTTCTTCCCTTTCTTTCTCTTCCTTTTCTGCCTTGATCTCCTTCTTCTCTTTGGAATCCCGTGGCCTCTAAGATCTGCCTTTTTATCGTCTTAATCTGCCTCTAAAACGCAGCCACCACACCCCCCTAATCTTAATTAGGGTTAGGTTAAGAGAGGGTATGGGCTGTGGGCTGATAAAGCCCACATGGGCTAAATATGGGCCATCAGCCCAACAGGGGGGCCTGCCACTACAATAAGTTCCACTGATTGTAAAGGGTTGCAGCATCGGAGATTTCCCAATATTCAAAGCTCTTAATGGTCATGGGTTTCATTTTTTTATTTTTTTTTAAAATAAATAATATCAATCAAATTTTAAGTTTATTTTTTTTAAATAAGAAATATGCAAAAGGCTTTGATCGAAAAGTTGAGATATTAAAGCACTTTCAAACTTTTCTGAACATCAAGTAACCTTTCGCTCGTATATTAAGAGGTGAAGAAGGATTAAGTGGAGCTAACAAAACACACAGCTTGATGTGCCCATTTTTAGGGTTTAGCGTTATTATTGTTGGTATCGGGAGACATCGCCGGACTCGTCAATTTCCGATCTTGGTCCCGTTTTCCAGGTCGTCTTTTAAGCTTCCATTCGTATTCACGAGTCCCATCTCCATCTTCTGCTTCCGTTCTTTCATCTGTTGCACCGTCGATCCACGGTACATCATGTACAGTATCAGCTGACCGACTGCAAATGCCACGCCCAAGCCATTTGGAATCTGAAGATAGCAAGCATTTTTTAGGCACTCATTATGCAATACATTACGATCCAAGGTTTAATTAATTAGTATATGGTCACAATTTATCGTTATTTTGTGAAAATTAATCACCTGATGATGTTCTCTTAATCTGGAATGAAATATATGTTCTGAGCTACTCTTTCGACCCGACTACTTACCTTGCCATGGCCCCACAGGTGGGTCCCGCTGTTTATCCAAATGGATAGTGGTCAACCGATAGTTGACCACGAGGGGTCTTTTATTTTTTATTTTCCTTGAAAATATATATTTATATTCAGCAAAACAAAAGGGGAAATTTAGTGTCGGTGGGAGGAGAGAGAGTTACAGTGATGAAGAGGTCAAAGCGAATGAGAGCGTAGATCGTCCAGCATATGCCATTGAAGAAAGAAGCAAGCGAAAGGAAGAGAGGCATGAACTCCACGCTCTTCGTCTCGATCACCTGTTTCTGTACCCATGCAAACACTTGTAGTTCAGCACAAATCCTACTCCTCTCATTAGCCTAACTACTCGAGAGTGCAACAATGGCATCTATTAGTTAGGAAGAAGGAGAATGCATTATGAGGCAAGCCATTTATGCTGTCTTCTATTTGTGTGTGTGTGTGTGTGTCTATATATATATATATATATATAGAAAGAGAGAGTGTGAGAGAGAGAGAGAGAGAGAGAGAGGAGATGCATGCAACTGCGTATATTACAGTTCCGAAGACATACCATCACGGATAAGGGAGACGCGTACATGAGGGTTCCGAAGATTACACAGAGCACACCGACGACCAACGAGCGCCGCACGTAGCCGTGGACGATGGTGAGGACGATGGCGGCGACTGCACCGACGAAAAGGATCTCGATAATCAGCACCAGTAGCACGCGGAGCCTCTGGTTCCTCTCGGAGTAGAGGAGGAAGATGATCACGTAAGTGAGCTCGATGACGAGGCCGGAGCCGTTGATGGTGAGGACTAAGGTGCTGTGGGGGTGCACCATGGGCAGGCCGTACAGTATCCAGAACATGCAGTTGAGAAGGGTGGCGAGGTAGGGGGTGGCGTGGAATTGCTCCACACTTCCGCTCTTCCATATCCTGCGGAATGTTGGGCTGATAACAAGAGATCGAGTCAAGTTACTGGACACAAAACTATATAAGGGTAGTGCTTGTGCTTACGCTGGCGAGAAGAACAGCACGAGGGCGGTTCCGTTCCCTGCAGAAGCCAAAGAGGCAGCAATTACATGACTGCAGAATAGCATAGCACATAAACGATTTTAAATAGGCTACAAATTATGCTATTTCCATGCTAAGGGAGAGAAAACTGTGACTGGGGGTGTTTTTTGCTTCTCAGGAAAGTACAAAACGAATGTAATGGTGGCCAGACAGTGGAGAACAGCCTTCTCCCCTTCTCTCTATCTCGCCAATGGAATCACTGGGGTGTTCACTCGACACAAAGATGGCAAAACAGTGATGATATCTGAATGCGCACTATAAGGTTGCACGCATGAAAACATCATCAGATGACCACCATTGCCACAATAGGAAGGATGAAGAACTCCACGAACCTAGGATCCCAAACACTGTGCGAATTGTGTCGGCTGAAATCCTCATCATGCAAAGAAGAACCAAACCTAGGAACTTCTGTGCTTCTCTAATATAGCGATGATATCTGAAAGACCGAACGGAGAACAGTATATATAGACGCGAATTAATTATTGTCAATTAAGAAAGATAGCGAGAGAGAGAGAGAGACAGACAGAGAGACAGAGAGAGGGTGTTAGGCTGTGCTTCTTTCACCGGTCTCTCTCTTTTAGTTGTGGTCCTGGACGGCTTGAACTCCTCTGGTGTAAGATAGACGCCTTCAAAGAATTAATTTATTGTTTGACTTCTCGTTTTACCTCCTCGGTGTGTATAGCTTTAATCTCCACAACAATGGTCTTTGGAATTCCTTCGCGTCTCCATGACTTATGTGACACAATACCATGAGCATATCGGTCATTCAGCGTAATAAATGCCAATAAAGTTCATGAGATCCGTGAAGGTTCAGATTTCCCTTATTGTAGTTCTTAGTATGGTAAATACTAATCACCATATACTCGAACACACAGAGAATGATGCCTTATCAGACCTTAAAGGAACCGACGACTCACTCGAGCACAAAGCGAGGAGATGTTGATGGTATAGATGAAAAGTTTTTTGTTTGTTTCCGTGGTAATTATATTTGCAACACCAGTGTTTGTTTTCCATCAGAAGGCTATATAATATGGTGTTTAATGCCCACCAGAGGCTACATCTCATGGGATCCCAACCCATGTGCATGTACATGAATGCACAGTGCATACCTTCTGTCTCTTGTGCCTCGTGGAGATTCCAAATTCTTAATCTCTTTTTATTTTAAAGGGCCCCATTTGGTGCATGTCAATTTCTGGGCACCTTCTGATAACTCAGTAATGTATGCTTGTCTGCATTCTCCTCCTGCTTGAATTGCATTATAGTATACAACCTCCTCTCCATTACGTCTCTAGGAATTTTCTTCACTGTTGAAGGATCCTCGAACACAATTCTTACACTGAACAGATGACGCACGTCAGTGAAAGAAGGTGGCGTAAGAATATATGCCGAGTTCCCTTCTTAGATTGCTGAGCATATATATGTATAGTCCGAATCCCCAATAGGTACAATGAAGTGCCGAATATTTACTGTGCGTTCCCGCAGTAACCTAAACTCCGAACTGTACACGATTCTCCATCGCAGAGAGTACAGACGCAGGCAGGCTTTGGGTCGCATGCACTCATCTAGATGTGCTGCAACATGTGAAGAAAGAGGAGGACACAGTGATGCGTGCTCGTTACGTGGTGATTTGGGTGAATAACTTCGTCTTCCTCCACAAGGTGGAGTTCATCTACTTTTCCTCAGAGGAGAGCACTATAATGTCGTGCAACTCCTGCAGGCACCGCGCGTGATGTCAGCTCACATGTTGGAAGGTTGGAGAAGAGCCACAAGTCCTCCAGCTTTCCGTAGTGACTTACATGGTCCCTCGTGGCTACTGTTCGGCTTTGTGGTGCATCGTTGCATGTGGTTGCGATGTCCCACTCCATGGCCACTAAGCTAACATATCATGAGGGTGGAGGATGCAGGACGTCGCAGGGATTTGCGACAGCAAGATTTACGTATGTGATGATGATGATGCATGGTGCCAAAAGAGATGGCAGAAATTGCTATATACTGCTCCAAACTCTCACGTTATATGGTCTGGTGAAGGAGGAGGGCATATGAAACACTTGCGCCTGCATGGCCTGAAACGGAGAAACACTGTTCTCGGGCACTCCATTAGATTCTCATCCGGTGGCACATTGCTGAGTGGAGCCGATCGACTCCTCTTTGTTGGCATCTGCGTAAAGTAAATATCGAATGAATGATGAGACATGAGTGGGAGGATGGCTTCCTTGTGTAATGCTTTTTCTATTCTCTCTTATCGCTTCGGATCCTCTTTATCTTTCGTGGCCAGCCATTCTACCTAAAATGTTGTTCCAAATTCTGGACACGTGTTGCATTTACGTATAGGTTTATGTGATTAGGCAAGCTAAGAGATGGAAAATTAGATTTCGAATATTCTCCTAAATCATGCGAGCCGACAGCAGCAGTAGGCGAGAAAAGAGCGTCGCAATCGGAGAGAAGGGATGCCAATGCTGTCGATCATCTAATCATATACGTGATTAAATTCCATATGCATCAGCTTCTCTAGTGCTTTTCTTCTACATTCGAGGGTGAATATCGAGTCGCATCAAAGCAAAAGGATGACATGTGCAGCTAAAGAAAGGAAGGTGCATTTCTATCTCTCATATATCAAAATAAAAATTACATATCATATTCTAAAAAAAATTATCTAATAATAATATAATAGTATCGATCAACTAGACTCGTATTCTTCTCTTAAATAACTACGAGTGATAAAAATAAAAACTTAAAAAATTAGAATAAATTTATAATCTTAATATTTGATCATTCATCTTTAGGAGGTTGTACCTATGTGACATAACTAAGAGAGTTTCTCTATTAAGTTAAGATAATCTCTTAAAAAAAATTATTTATTAAGTCATAATCAAATCTAATTAAATTAATAATATATTTATCTAATTAAATATCACGTGATGTAACCGTAAGTGCTTGGTGCACTTATATATATATATATATTAAGGTAAAATGTATGGATCGCTACCTGCGCATGTTTAAGTTGATTTGCTGACTCAACCATCAAAGAAAAGGATGTTACGCGTAAGTCAGGAAGGAGCACTACAACATTCTTTTTTGTGTGGTGGAAAAGTATTCTCGTCCATTTGCTGATTGTGCGATGAGAGAAACTTGAGGTAAAGTTGATTTGCTGACTGGAGTCTTAGTCAAGTCGTACGCATCAATGTAAGATGTAAAGCTCAATGAACAGTGCCGAGCTAGGAAAATATTCATTCGCACCTGCATGCGTATAAGAATGATATGCATTAGGGATGCCGTAGTGCAAATAGGCACGTAAAACTCTATACTTACGTGCGAGACTGTGGCAAGAGTACTCACAGGAATACTCTCTCCACTGGCAACGCTTTCCTCCTCCTCTAGACCTGAAGCTCACGAAGGAGATGGATTGTCGGTTGACTCCGATGCCTCACCTTGTTCTGTAGTTTTGCTCGATGGACCGACCCCCACGATTCCAGGCGTGGCCTCGTCCATTGCCATACGTACAGATGGAACTCGACGAGGCTTTCCTACAGGGAAGAGCCTCGTCGAGTTCCTATTCATGAACTCATCGATTGGGATCGACATGTTCTGCAAAGTGCAAAGAAGGGGTAATCGGTCACTGTCACACGCTGTCCAGTATGAATCAAGAAAACTTGAGGTTAGCAAGATGATAATGAAGTCTTACCGGCGAGGTTGTAGCTACTGTTTCAAGAAGAAATGAAGGCCTCCTCTATGGTTGGAAGTGACACTGGAAATGTCTTGGCAAAACCTTGGCATATATGATCCAGCTTTCACGATTGCTCGGCACAATCATGATCAAATCCATTAACTATAAAGTCAATTGCACCAACTTCAATTAGTCAAAAATTCCCGTTTACTTGCTCCCCACTAAAAACATATTGCAATTTAGGTGTGGTGGATGCAAGGGACTTGTCCCATCCGAAGCATTGTTTCGTCTCCACTACATAGTAGCCGGCATTAACAGAGGTAGACTCACAGGAAGACCAACGAACAGGCACTTCTGGCAGCAAGGCATGAAGCATTTTTTAGATAATATGCAGAAGACGAACCTTAAAATCTATAATAAATAATTAAAAGAGTCACTCTCATTAAATTCATATCTTAAGGAATTATATCATAATTTATTTTTTTACTAAATAATAATTATAATTAAAATCTAATCATATTGATAATATATATTACCTAATTAGATATATCATGTAATAAAAAATTCTCTCATTTGGCCTATTAATTCGTAAGATATATAAAAATATTTAAATTAAAATAAATAAAATAAAAAATATTAATTTTTTTAATTAATTATATTTTAAAACTTCAAAAACATATTTTACACGTGTGCATGAATTTTATTAAAAAAATAATAATAATAAGTCCAACAAACATAATAAATCATATTAAGTTTGACTACTAATATGAGTCATTGTATATCATCAATATCATATTTCGTCCTATGTAGTATAACACTGCTAGCCCTTTATAATAACATCTAAAATTATATTTATAATTTATTTTATCAAGATGTTATCATATTCAATAATAATATGTATATATATAAATATTAGCAGGATTATAAAAATAAATAACTTTAATTACATAAACATTAATATCAATTATAAAATCTACTTAAATATGTTTTACTAGAACTTTTACTTATTGCTCACAAACTCAATCATAAATATATATTCTTTCAAACACTTTAAGTTGTAAGGTTCAAAAATATAGAACTCAAATTCTTAATTGATATTAATTATTTTTATTTAATCATTAAGTACTTTATACCAAAGAACTACAACTTAACAACTGAGGTTGATCATAGTATTTTATAATTAAGTACTTTAATCAACTATGGTTGATCATACAAAGTCTTCATATATGATTTCATAATTATAAAGGTTAATTATTAGCATCAAGACATGTCACAAAATTAACTTTTATTGTTAATAATATAGTAATATATTATTTTATATTTTTTCCTACAAATTGCTCCTTTAACTAACATAAATATAAATTGTAAAGTACACTTTCTACTATTGAGATAATTTACAAAATAAATATTTAAAAATATTATTTTTTTTATTTCATATATGTGAGCATATAATCCTTTATTTTTTTTCCATGTAAATTGTATATACTCAAGTTATTTACAATAATTTAATCTAAAAATATAAAGATATTTATAAGAATGTAATAAAGGAAGTACCACTATAAAAACTAAAATAACTTAATATTTTTAGTTTTTAAAATATATTAAACTATTATTATAATCTATATTTCATATTAGGTAAAATAGTAGCATATATAATGTTCACTCAAAATTATTTATGGAGGACTAATACTATCCTTATGGAATAGTATTATTATTTTTTGGTATATAACTATATGCTATAAGGATATTCAAAATAATATCATCCTACAATATCACATAATTATTTAAAATAAATTCTCTATTAGAATTATCTAAATATCTTAATTATGTGTAATTATGAATATTATTTTTATCATTTATGATGAATTCTTTAATGTAATTTTATAAGTTATTAGTCTAGGCCACTATGGCAACTAGAAGACCAATATAATAATATAAAATATAATTTAACATATTTTATAAATAACAATATATTTATTATGATTTATATTTCATAATCCTATCATTTTATGTCACATTGACAATTACCAGTTAAATAAAACTTAAAAATATAAATTACAAATAGTATTCACCAAATATTTTTTAATTTAATTTATACTAAAATAATTTAATAATAATAGTTATAATAATTATTTTATATTAATTAACATAAAATAAAACTCATATAATAATTGTAATCATGATAAAATCATAAATCATATCTTTATAGAAAAATAAATATTATTTTATAATTTCAAATATATGCATCAAAACCAATATCCATGAATATTAATTATATTTTAATTATTATATATACAAATTTTATCAATATATCATATGAGAAAACTATAAAAGAAAATTATAATTTATATATTTTTTAACTTCGTATAGAACCTTAAATTAGACTAGTCAATTCTATTTAATTAAAATAAACATAAGCCAATTAAATCAATCAAAATTACAATTGACAAAAGTCAAAAATTAATAAAAAAAATTAATATTTTTTCAATTCAGTTTGATCGAATCTAAATCCAACCAAGCAATTAAAATATAGTTAGAATCAAGTTAGATCAAAATAGTTTATTAAATTAGTCAATTTTATAATTGATGACACAAGTCAAAAAATTTAATTTCAAAAGGATAAAATTATAATTTTATTTTGGGATATATTCTGAAAATATTTGATTCTTGAAGGGCAAAATCGTTAAAAGATATAAATTGGAATTAAAAGATCAATAAGTGCAAAGCCATAATTTTAATAAATGAAACCTTATTTATTTTCTTTTCTTCTCGATCGCCACTTCTTGACAAATGCGGTTGCTACGATGTATGACCATCTACCACTTGCATGCTGTCGCAACTATTCTTATGTGTGCTAGTTTCTCATCGGCGAAACACCTCCACAGCTATCATCGATAATTGAGCATCGTCATCCCATCACGCGACTATGCACATGCGTAGACCGACAACCCCACACGATCACTACGGTACGTAATTGTGCTCAAGTGTCCGCTCGATGACTTTATTGATCATTGTGACTATTTTTGTATGTCGCTTAGCCATTGGGAATTGTAACCTTCGGCATCTAATCGATGCTAGTTGTGGACAGCAAACACCATCACAATGATATTACTATGATTGTCAATCAAAGGCAACCTTGTAACCATTGTAACTAGCGGCATTATTGTAATTGCCTACAACTAAGACAGGTCAACCGTTACAAAGTTGATTCACACAAGCAATCGTAATCGTGCATGTGACCGTTGCTAGCTATTGCAGCCCATCGCACTTTCACTAAGTACAATAGCACCTATAGCCACTACCCGCGATAGGGCTAAAGACTATTAGAGGTCGTCGCCGTCGATAATACTGTCAATGGTAATTCATCGATTAATCACGAGAAATATTGAATCGTTTGCAAGTAGCCAACAAGATGAATAAGACAGAAAAGCATATTGACAATACAAATCTAATAATACAAAAAGAGATCTGATATACTTTTATGATCTAAGGTATTTGATCTTAAAATATGGCTTTGATATTAATTGTTAGCATAAAAATTATAATTATATTATTATATAAAAATTTAAATGTTAGAACCTAAAATTAAATAACCATAAATTAAATATTATGATTGCGTATCTTTTGATGCTATTCATAAAATCTTTATCTGATCTGTAAGAAGTAACGATGTTGATAATCAAACTCATATTGTCGTATATTCTTATCATTTATATAATAACTTTAAGAGATAAAATTGGAATAAGTACGTGGTAGAAGATCTATAATCTCTAACATCGTATATCATATTAAGAGGTTCTATCTATTTATTGGTAAAAACAAAAAGTTTAAGATAAATAATTAAAATATCCTATCATAAATATAATCACATAATCTCAAGGTGCCCCTACGGCGGTGTGCTGGGCCTCTCTTCGCCTGATATAAACAGGGGGAAGCCTACATGCGCAAGACAGCTGAGATAACAGAGATACTCCCTAATCCGATTATTGGATTCGAATCCGATTGAATTTCCAGCCCCGATCCAATAAGCACGACTCAACCGAGGCCGAACGCCCTGATCCAGTTCCTCGGAAACCCGTTTAGGTGCTCCTCCCTCTCGATGTATTAACTCTCCCGCCACTTCTTCGTTGGCGTCGTACTCGTCTCCTCATTTCTTTTCCTTTTCCACCCACCATAATCGCCCCCCCGCCCCCTCTTCTCCTCCGACTCTGCCTCCGATCGCAAGGTTGCGATCCTCGCGCCGCTGGCGGGATCTGCCAGCCCCTCGCCTTCCTCGTGAAGTTCAATCCACATCAACACCCGCTTCCAGGTAATCTCCTCCTCTTCCCCCTCTTTCGGGAGTGTGTAGATCTCTACCCTTTCCCGATCCTGTTTATCGTTAGTGGATCTGATCGATTCCGGGGTTTGCATCTAAATGACTCCACGGGGTGCCGCTTTGTGGGCGAGGAGCAGGGCTTTGATGTGGTAATCATCCCGGCTGGCGTGCCCCGAAAACGCCGACATCGTCGAGTCGCTCGGCACTGCCATTACCAAGTTCTGCCCTAGCATATGAGTTTCTGTAGCCGCAATCAGCGAACTTTCGGCCTCTTTTCCTTTTTCCAACCAAGCCTTCACTCTCATCTATATATGGAGTTGAATTATGTTATTGTTTTGTCTAATCCGAGGTGTTCAGGAAGGGCGAAACATATGACGAGAGCTAAAAACTTCCTACGCTGGCAAGCTGAAGGTTCCTGTATATGGTAATGCCTGCTTCTTGCTTTTGTTCATGATTAATGTATTCGATAGATCAATGGGATAACATTATGCAGGTATTAATATTCCTGTTCTTGGTGGGCATTGTTAGTATCAACATCTTTACGTCGTCGCCTCGGGGCCAACACGGCCGGGTTCGGGTCCGAATGATTGGAGATCTTCCTGAACGATCATTGAGACTGCTGAGGTAGTCCGATTGCGATGGGGTAACTATTTTTTCCGGGAGGGGACCCCTCGCCCGGGCGTTCGGTGGGAGGCACTCCGTCTTCGTTCCTGCACACATGTCGGGTCGGGAGAGCTCGGTCGGAACCCTCCGACGATCAAGTCAGTCGATAGTTTCAGGGGGTTTTTCTTATTTGATCTCCCTCCCTCTTCGTTCCGAACGTAAGGGTTTTTATAGGGAAGGTCATCGTTTCCTGATGTGCCCGCTTGCAGGGAGCAGGGTCGTACCTTGGATAACGTCTGACATCAGCATTGGAGTTACGTGAAGGACCGGGCTCCTGTAGGATGGCGACATGCCTCGGTCGGCGTTTTGGTCTGCTTCGGCTAAGCGCTATCAGGTTAGACCGAGGTAGGCGACCCCTGCAACTCCTCGGTCTGCGTGAACTAGGAGATGCCACCCGGGAGCAGGTGATGTTAGTTCATGTCCCATCATTATTATTACCCTCATCATTCCTCCCCTCGGAGGGAGCCATGCATCGATTGTTGCTAAGGGGGTCCGAGGCGTGGCTTCTGCTTTAAGTGGTTATTCCTGTCGGTTTGCCCTCTGGTCAGTGTCGGGGAGGTTTCCCAGAGGGTCGCGGTGGTCGGTTGCTGGCTCGTCGTCCTGTGCGACGTGTGACCGTGGGGTATAACTTGAGCAAGGCAGAAGACTCGGGCGAGCAGGAGGCGCCGAGGTATAGGAATCATGCAGTTTGCGACTGAGGTATGCGACTCAGGCGGGTAGGCCACACAGAGGTGGGCTCGGAAGGCTACGGCCGAGGGGCACGGCTCAGGCGGGCAGGTCGCGCAGGACTTGGGTAGACTGCGGTCGAGGGGCACGTTTCAGGCGGGCAAGCCGCGCAGAGGTGAACTTGGGCAGACTGCTGCCGAGGGGCACGTCTCGGGCGGGCAGGTCGCACAGAGGTGGACTCGGGCAGATTGCGGTCGAGGGGCACGGCTTAGGCATGCGGGCAAGTCGCGTAGAGGTGGACTCGGGCAGACTGTGGCCGAGGAACACGACTTAGGTGGGTAGGCCGCACAGAGGTGGACTCGGGTAGATTGCGGCCGAGGGACACGGCTAAGGCAGGCAGGCCGCGCAGATGTGGACTCGGGCAGACAGTGGCTGAGGGACACGACTCAGGTGGGCAGGCCGCGCAGAGGTGGACTTGGACAAACTACGACCGAGGGGCATGGCTTAGGCGGGTAGGCTGCGTAGAGGTGGACTAAGGGCAGACTACGATCGAGGGGCAAGGCTTAGGTGGGCAAGCCGCGTAGAGCAGGACTCGGGCAGACTGCGACCGAGGGGCACGACTCAGGCGGGCAGGCCACGCAGAGGTGGACTCGGGTGCGACCGAGGGACACGACTCAGGCGGGCAGGCCGCGCAGAGGTGGACTCGGGCAGATTACGGTCGAGGGATACGGCTCAGGCGAGCAGGTCACCCAAAGGTGGACTTGGGTAGACTACGGCCAAGGGACACAGCTCAAGCGGGTAGGCCGCGTAGAGGTGGACTCGGGCAGACTACGGTCGAGGGACACGGCTCAGTGGCCAAGGAGCTACTCGGAGTAGCAGTCTGTTATGCAGCGATATGTGAACGCGGGTGGCCAAGTACATCTTCGTTTGTGCGAGGGCCCAAGGGACGATCCCTCGCGTGGAGTCGTCGGCTCTTGGGAGTCGAAATCAAGAAGACCGTGCCTTGACATTCGCTCCGCGCGCCCTTTGGCTGCCATGTCAAGCCTCATTTATGGCGGGGTGACGTTTGGCTCGCTTGATGTGATGTGCTTTGCGGGAAGGACACCGATGGGCTGTCGAGGCATCCGAGCATGCCTTTGGCGCGAGCCGCATCATTGTACGTAAGCTTTCACGTCTCGGAACATGGTGGGCCAATAGTACCCTTGGCGAAGGATCTTGTACGCCAAGGTTCGCCCACCGATGTGTTCTCCACAAATCCCTCTGTGGACCTCAGCCAGAATCGACCGAGCTTCTTCGGGTTCTAGGCACTGTATGAGAGGATATGAGAAAGACCTCTTATAGAGCCGTCCATTCATCTCGGAGTACCACACCTGCGTACGACGTATGCGTCGAGCCGCGGCCTCGTCGACGGGAAGAATCCCGTCTCGCTTGAAGCGTAACATCTCCTGTACCCATGTAGTTTTCACATCGGTCGAGGACACAACCGCGATCGTGATCGCGCGGAAAGGAAGCTCCTCGACCTTGGGCGGGGCTTCGCGTCTGGGGGCTTCGGCCGCGGTGGTGCGGGCGTATGCCTTTCGTCCGGACATATTGTTCCCTTCGGATGCTGGGCCGCCTGTTATCATGTCGATATGCCGCTTAACGGGGCCCTCCGGGCGAGGCGAAAGCTCCATACCTTGTCAAAGGTACCGATCGAGGTGTCCTCCGCGAATGAGCTCCTCGATCTGCTACTTCAATTTGCAGCACTCCTCAGTGTCATGTCCGTTTTGTCGATGGAAACGACAATACCTCGATTGGTCCACGAGCTCCCGTGGACTTCTCATCGGGTTGGGGATTCTGAGCGACCCCTTCTCTCTTATCTGGAGAAATATCATCGTTCGGGACATGCCCGAGGCGGGAAGCGGGGACCTCGACGCTGGTAGGTTATGTCAGTCCAACTTGCTCCTCGGTGCAGTAGACTGTTGCCCCCGGGGTGGCTCCGGCCTTACCCTTTTGTGCTCCTCCCGCCTCCCGGCCATCCAGGCCTTCGTCACGATGTACTAGTTAGCCTGCTGGAGCATTTCCGGTACTGCGGTGGGGGGTCGCTCCATGAGGGACCAGAAGAATCTGGAAGGTCGCAGGCCTATCATGAACACCTGCATTAACAGAGAGGGATGAGCATCCGGCAACCCTCAGATTTCCATGGCAAAGCGATTCACAAAATGGGAGAGGGGCTCGTCCTCCTTTTGGTTAAGTCCGAGGAGCAGTGCAACGGACGACTTTGGCCGGGCGTAAGCTAAGAAGTTAAGCTCAAAGTCTTTGGCGAGCTAATCAAAGGAAGTGATCGCCCCGGCCTTCAGGTCATTGTACCATGCGTGGGTTGGCCCCCTCATAGTCGTGGGAAATGCCCTGCATATCAAAGTGTCCGAGGTTTCGTACAATGCCATTTGGGCACGGAAGGCGGCTACATGGTCCGCCAGGTCGGTGGCGCCATCATATGCGTCGAGAGAAGGGAGCCGAAAGTTCGGGGGGACTGACTGATCTTGTATCTCAAGCGCGAACGGAGACCCCCCGAGTTCTTCCTGTGACTTACGAACCTCCCTCTGCACTTCGTCGAGTCGCTGGTTAATGAAGCATAGCTAGGCTTGCAGGGAGCCCGTTGAATCTAAAGATGACACCTCGGGCTCCGGGCGGGTGCTCGGGTTTCCCATTGCTCGATCCTCAAGCGGGGCCGATCGGACCCGAGGTGACGCGGGGAGCTCCGGAGGTACCGTGTGAGCCCGAACGGGCGGCTCTTGTTGCCACAGTGGTTGGATCGTAGGTGGGTGTGTCAGATGAGAAATGAGCGAGATAATGGTCTGCATCATCCCAGTCAGAACTCGGACTTGATGAGCGAGGTCCTGAAAAGGCCTCGGGTGATACGGGTGACGGGTCGGTTGGGGTGCCTTCGGGCGGCGACAAGCCCGGGTCATTGAATAACCGCCAATAGCGCTCTGAGGTCGCGACGGGGTGCTCAGATCGAGGTTCACCATGCCGGGGGGGGGGGATTCCCCGGAGCCCCGATCAAGTGCGACCCCTTAGCTGTGGGTTCGTCTGGGTCGATCTGCCGATCTCTCGACATTCGAACCCTCCTTCCAGCGCCAAACTGTTAGTGTCAACATCTTTACGTCATGGTCTCGGGGCCAACATGATTGGGTTCGGGTCCAAATGATTGGAGATCTTCCTGAACGACCCTTGAGACTGCTGAGGTAGCTGACCATGGTGGTCCGATCACGATGGGGTCATTGTTTTCTCTGGGAAGAGACCCCTCGCCTGGGCGTTCGGTGGGAGGCACTCCGTCTTCGTCCCTACACAGGTCGGGTCGGGAGATCTCGGCCCGACCCCTCCGATGATCAAGTTAGTCGATAGTCTCAGGGGGATTTTCTTATTTGATCTCCCTCCCTCTTCGTTCCGAACGCGAGTGTTTTTATAGGGAAGGTCATCATTTCCTGATGTGCCCGCTTGCAGGGAGAATGGTCGTACCTTGGATAACGTCTGACATCGACATTGGCATTGCGTGAAGGACCGGACTCCTGTAGAATGGTGACATGCCTCGATCGACGTTTTGATCTACTTCGGCCAGGCGTTGTCAAGTCAGATCGAGACAGGCGACCCCTATAACTCCTCGGTCTGCGTGACCTAGGAGACGTCACCCAAGAGTTGGTGATGTTAGTTCATGTCCCATTACTATTATTACCCTCGTCAAGCATGCAAGCATACCAATCTTGCTTCTATGCCCTCCCTCATGTGATTTCTTTGGAGTTGATATCTCGTCTATTATCTTATCTATCTATCTCGGATATTTTATTTACCAATGAGATTGTTTTAATCGATGAGAATTTAGATAGAATAAATAATAAACTTGCGTTATGGAGATAAACTGCTTTTGATCAATTCGATTACAAATATACCTCCAATAGTTTGGTGCCACTGGATATGGTTTAATATCATGATCATTCGGGCTTCATGTCCCAGATTTATATGGTTAAACTATTACTTGAGAGAATAAGCTTAGTTCAAAATCCAATGGTTTACCAATCGTAAAGGAATCTGTTCATAAATGTCAAGGTAATACATGAAAGGAGGGGAACCAACTGGAAGCTCTATTTGGTCTGTTCCATAACGGTCTTAGTCTAGTCCAATCGACACTTGGTTTTTTTTTATCTTGTTCTGGATAATGAAAACTTGTTGCTTCGAGGGGTCTTTTATCCTTTGGTATTCCTCTTCCCGGAAAATGCCGTTGCTTAACAAATGGGGCCTCTGTGGCTCCCCGACTCTTCCTCTCCTGCGGCCCTCTCTCTCGCATGCTAA